>NC_056730.1:1030018216-1030318216 GCF_019279795.1 Protopterus annectens
TGCGCATGCTGCTGCCTAAGCAAAGCAGGTGTAGGTCTTCACATCCACCAGAGAGGGAGTGGGAGAGGCAGACAGAGGCAAAGACATGTCAGGAAGGGGTGGGAGAGTAAAACTGAAGCATGTTTGTGTCACACACCTACCAGCACATGGTATCAAACCCCTGATAACTATGTAGTGTTATCACAGTTTGATGCAGTTATTGGATGCACCACATGGGTTTTCTGTTTTGGAGCACTCAGAACATATATGTGATGATGAGTGACATCTGCAACAGGGATACGGTAGCTATACAGTAGGTGACGTACACGTGCCTGTCCACATGAACAGGTGCCAGCGTCAACACAGCCACACTCTCACAGGGACACACACACATTGACAAAATTGGCAGGACTAGGGGTACAACTCATCAGTAGTGGGATTGCCACAACACATCACTGTTCAGGTATCACATGCACCACACAGGTCATATGGAGGTTGTATGGGCAAAGGGTTTAAGGAGGTGTCTGACAGCAGACAGCATGCTTCAGTATGCCCATGGGGGTTGTAGTGAGTGTAGATGTGAACATGTACACCATATAACACACACACAAACACACAGTATGCCAGTACTGACATGCATGGGTTCATGTCTCCACAGGTGTGTGGTGGGCGACTGTACCAGCTGGATATACAAGGCTAGGTGATGGGTATACCTTGGCATCAGGCCACATGACAGTGGTCTGCATTGTGGCTCAGGACTGTAGTTTCTGCATTTGCCCACACAGGTGGGTATTGTATCCCCTATCCAGTCACCTGGGTGACTATTGTGTGTGGCCAGTGCTGTGCATCACTTGCCATGTATGTGTTCCTTAGTCCATGATATGGATGGTGTCTGGGATGTGCACACCTCCCACATGCATGTATAGTGATATGTGAAACTGTACCTGGGGTGTCTCGCCCATGTTGTGAACACAGATTATCATCAGATGTGCCAGACTTGCCCACCTATGGCAGGAACTGGTAATGTCCAGCAGGTTTACCCTGCACCTATATTCATAGCATGCTAACAGTATTCCCTGGTGTCAGTGGCATCTGTCCATACAGGGCATGTTGGCAGGCATGGTATATCCATTGTGGGTCACGTGATGGCACCACAGGTGGTGCAGGTGTCCATTGGGGAACATGGGGGGGTGCACTGTCTGCATGTACATGCATATTGGACAGATGGACAGGGTGACATGCCCTCTGTAGCCCATTGCTATCATTCCATAGTTACTATCAGTGGCCATTATGCAGTGTACTACCCACATATTGGCTGTTGCCTAGGCATGTATGTGTATGAGACATGGGTTGAGAGTGTGCTCTGGGTAATACTGGGGTTGCTAACTGTGATTGCCTGGCCTTGATGTCACATGTATGGGTATAGCTTTGCACCCTAGCCTCTCAGCTATTTCTCATTTGTTATCCAAGTATGGTGGACATTGTGATATATAGTTTTGCCACCATATAAGAAATATGCAAAACCCACTCCACATTGGCCAGAGGTATCACATACTCCTCTACATAGGATACTAGTTAAAATCACACCACATTGGCCAGAGGTATCACACACTTCTCTAAACAGGATACTAGTTACAATCACACACACACACACACACACACACACACACACACACACACACACACACACACACACACACACACACACCTGTCATATCTAGGAGAAGAACCCCCTATCTAACTAGCTTATTACACTACTGCACTATGCAGTTATAGTATATACCACAGACATTACTGGAGTACTCCTTCCCCAAAGGTATATTCCACAATGAATGACATCAGCAGGATTACCAAGGTAGGGCATTTGAAATTTACTGTGATTGACTAGCCTAAAATGCATTGCTCCCTACACAGACATTGAAACACACACAAAACATTCACAACTGGCATGTGTGGGTTTAGAACCCCTGACAGAGGTTTATATCATACAACAGCATAGTGCTGTTATAGGACACACCACAGGGATCACTTAAAAACTCTTTCCCCAAAGGTATATTTCACAATGAATGACATCAGCAGGATTACCAAAGTAGGGCATTTTAAATGTACTGTGAGTGACTAGCTTATAATGCATGGCTCTGTACACAGACATTGAAACACACACAAAAAATCCAGAACTGCCATGGGTGGAGATGGAACCCTACCACAGTTCTAAATCACACTCTAGCAGTACGCAGTTAACAGACGCGCTACAGAAATTACCAGGATACAACTATCCCAGGGGTATATTTCTAGGTGGTTGATATCAGCAGCCTTGCCAAAGTTGAGTATATGAATCATAATGGGTTTGAGTACCTTCAAAAGCATTGCTCTCTACACAGTCAGCCACGCACACACAGACTCACACACACACAGTTGCCAAGTCTGGGGTTAGAATACCAGCCTAACTACTGAGCCCACTACAGCAATATGCAGTTACATGACACACTATGGAAATCACTGGGCTACAATTTTCTCAGAGGTGTATTTCTAGGTGGGTGACATCAGCAGCCTTGCCAAAGTTGAGTATATGAATTGTAAGGAGTGTGAGTACCTAAAAAGCATTTCTCTCTACACAGTCAGAGACAGACAGACATGCACACAAACACACACACTCACCAAGGCTGGGGTTAGAACTCCTACCTAACTAGTTTATCACACTACAGCAGTACACAATTATGGGACACTCCACAGAGATTACTGGGCTACAATTCTCCCAAAGGTGTATTTCACATTGGACTACCTCAGCAGGCTTGTCATAGTAGGGCTATGGGGAGGGCAGTGTGTGCATGGGCCATAACGCATTCATGTACAGGTTGAGATGCCACATGTGGGCACACATGGGGTCATATGTCAGAGCTACATATATGCAGCTTCCTTGTGTAGTCATGTTGCACAGCTGGCACATGCACCCCATAGTCTGTAATACTGACAGATACTGGTGGCTAGTATCTGCAGTGAGTGACATCTGCACCTCATGTGTTTGGGGCCCTTTGGCTGTGTGCTGGGTGGGAAAAGCCTGGATGGCTCCTTGTCACAGTGACCCTCTTCCGCACATCTATGTACGTCTACCTTTGGCTTATTATAGTGTGTTGTCCTGACATATATGTCTGTATTCCTATCCACTGTGTTTGCATGAGTGGTGCATACTGACGAGTGTCTGCACAACAACTGCAACTACCAGATATGTCTGGTCCACTGGTGTTTGCAGTGATACCCTTCATGTGTTTAAGTGTGTGAGCATGCCCTGTATGACCTTTCAGTATGTTGTAGACTGACATTGCCTTCATTTCTCTAAGTGTGAGAGCATGCCCAGTATGGCCATCTGTATTGAATATGTGGATGGTGTCCAGGTAGTTTGTGCTGCAATGATGACCTTTGTGTTGTACACCAACAGGTAGCATGCTGTCTCTGCAGGGTAGTCATTGATCGTTTGACTTTGACTGTTACTACATTTCTGCATAGTGATGGGGGGGCACACCTGACTGTTTCTACATTTCTACACAGGAGTGGGGGCGAGCACACCTGACTGTTATTACATTACTATGCAGGATGGGGGGGGGCACACTTGACTATTTATACATATCTACATAGGATTGGAGGGCACACCTGACTGTTATTACATTACTATGTAGGATGGGGGGGCACACATGACTATTTCTACATTTCTACACAGGAGTGTGGGGGCACACCTGACTGTTATTACATTACTATGTAGGATGTGGGAGGCACACATGAAACACATAAACATTCGCAATGGCTGTACTGGTATGTCAGGTACTCCATTTCATTTTGTATTGCTAACTATCATGCTGCCTAGACCATATCAGTGTACTACAGATCGTGGCATTGGTTGCCCTACATATTATTGTCTGACTTCCTACCCTTCAGAACTAACATCCCACTGCCTGCCTTGCTGTGGTCTGTCTGTGTAGGCCTGGGGGGGGGGGGAGTTAACCATAGCCATCATTCTGGGGCCATGGCACAGGCTCTGTTTGGGTTTGTCTACACCTGTCCTGCTGGCTGAGACTGTAGCTGGGTATGTGAACCATCCTGTCTAGCATGTGTGAGTCATATGGACACACGTGTCGCACAGCACATTTCCTGCAGTGAGTTTTGTCACCTTGTGTAGTACTGGCTACTATGGTGACTCCAGTATGTGTTACATATGTCATGGCGCCACTATGGGTGTCTACAATCTGCTGCCATAACATTCAGCCACAAAATTCCCTTGCATGCTCACATCCATACCATAGCTACAGGTAACAACACATTCTACTCCATTTGACAATTGGTAGGTTGACTGACCTACCGTGAGAATGTGCCAGACTTGCGGATCGTGCTGGAGGACTGCCTATGTTGCATACACATATTATACTCCCTATACATGGTTGAGCACAGGTAGTGTCATATTTGGCATCCCTTTTACTGTGATGTCATTCCCTGGGTCCCTACTGTGTCAGTGCATGTGCTATGCATTGCCTCTTTGTCAAGGCCAGGGCATACTGGGCATGGCAGACTCAGGCTGTTTTTCCTCTGGGTCACTCTGTGCCTATGCAGGCCTTGGCAATGGTGGGGGGCTGTGTGGCCCTGCCCCATGCTGTTCCTGCTGCAGCTGTTTCCACAGGATCATATTGTGTAGCATAGCACATACCATAACAATTTGGGTACATGTAGCTGGTGAATACTGCAAGGCTCCATTAGATGTGTCCAGACACTGGAACCATGACCTGAGCATCCCAAACACACGCTCTGTTATATGTCTGGCCTGTGTGTGTGTGTGCCTCATTATGGCGTTTTTGTTCAAGTGTGTGTGCATTTCTGATGGGAGTCATCAGCCACAGCTCCAGTGTGTACCCAGCATCCTCCACTAGGTGACTGCAGGGGATGTCCCCATTGGCAAATTTCTGGTACAGCTGTGTCAGATGCCATATGTGGGAATTGTCATAGCTTCCATGGCAGCCAGCTACACACATTCATTATAATGCACTGGGCTTCACAAATGACCTGGCAATGAATGGAGGGGATGCCCCTGTGGTTGATGTAGGCCCTACCCTGCTCATCGGGTGGTGCTTTGATGCATACGTACGTGCAGTCTATAGCACCCAGTACCCCAGGGTATTCTGCTATTTGGTGGAAGAGACCTCACGGGTGTTGAGAAAATATACGTGCTCAATGGCATGTGCTGACATGGCATCCACGAACTGGTGGAATACTCTGGATGCTGATGCCAGTGAGATTCCCATGATATCCCCAGTTGTGCTTTGGGAGGTACCTGTGGCTAGTATACCTAGGCCTACACATACCTTGGCATCCACTGGGATGCGTTCCCCTCAGTCAGTTTGGTGTGTCAGGTGCGGCCAGCACAGCTCAACAATTTGCTGTAGGAGGTCTCTGTCTACCCTATAAAGCTTCACTATCTCCAGCTCTTGTAGCCCCTGGTAAGATACCCTGGGTCTGTACACTCTTCTCCATCTCCTCACTGTGGGTTGTTCAGCAGCATTGACATCCTCATCACCCTCAGCCTCTTGCACATGTTGTTCTATGTTGCCTGCTACAGCCCTTCTCATTTTGAATGTTTGTTTGTTAAAATTTCCTCGCTTGTATACACTGGTGGTGTAGAGTGTAGGAAAAACCACTGGGAAAGGTGTTTGCTTAGTTTATAGTAGTGTTCTGGGCTGGGCTGGTCTGCTGCCTGTGTGATTGGCTGATTCTGATACATTTCACTTGCCAGCTATGCTAGTTCTCCTTGAATACCTTCCTACTGCTGTTTTCCCTTCCCATTGCCTCCCTGTTTACACCCGTATGTGCACCATGCAAACAGAGTGGTCAAATGTGCACACTGCTGCTATTTCCTGGTTTAACTTCTTTTTTCTTCCTGTAAAACCTGGTGGCGGCTCGCACACCCGCTTACACTTTGTAAAGAGTGCTAGGCAGGTTTAGCAAACCCCCTTGTTTAGCACACACAGACTCACACACACACAGTTGCCAAGTCTGGGGTTAGAACACCAGCCTAACTACTGAGCCCACTACAGCAATATGCAGTTACATGACACACTATGGAAATCACTGGGCTACAATTTTCTCAGAGGTGTATTTCTAGGTGAGTGACATCAGCAGCCTTGCCAAAGTTGAGTATATGAATTGTAAGGAGTGTGAGTACCTAAAAAGCATTTCTCTCTACACAGTCAGAGACAGACAGACATGCACACAAACACACACACTCACCAAGGCTGGGGTTAGAACTCCTACCTAACTAGTTTATCACACTACAGCAGTACACAATTATGGGACACTCCACAGAGATTACTGGGCTACAATTCTCCCAAAGGTGTATTTCACATTGGACTACCTCAGCAGGCTTGTCATAGTAGGGCTATGGGGAGGGCAGTGTGTGCATGGGCCATAACACATTCATGTACAGGTTGAGATGCCACATGTGGGCACACATGGGGTCATATGTCAGAGCTACATATATGCAGCTGCTGCTAGATGACTACTTCTTTGTGTAGTCATGTTGCACAGCTGGCACATGCACCCCATAGTCTGTAATACTGACAGATACTGGTGGCTAGTATCTGCAGTGAGAGACATCTGCACCTCATGTGTTTGGGGCCCTTTGGCTGTGTGCTGGGTGGGAAAAGCCTGGATGGCTCCTTGTCACAGTGACCCTCTTCCGCACATCTATGTACGTCTACCTTTGGCTTATTATAGTGTGTTGTCCTGACATATATGTCTGTATTCCTATCCACTGTGTTTGCATGAGTGGTGCATACTGACGAGTGTCTGCACAACAACTGCAACTACCAGATATGTCTGGTCCACTGGTGTTTGCAGTCATACCCTTCATGTGTTTAAGTGTGTGAGCATGCCCTGTATGACCTTTCAGTATGTTGTAGACTGACATTGCCTTCATTTCTCTAAGTGTGAGAGCATGCCCAGTATGGCCATCTGTATTGAATATGTGGATCGTGTCCAGGTAGTTTGTGCTGCAATGATGACCTTTGTGTTGTACACCAACAGGTAGCATGCTGTCTCTGCAGGGTAGTCATTGATCATTTGACTTTGACTGTTACTACATTTCTGCATAGTGATGGGGGGGGGCACACCTGACTGTTTCTACATTTCTACACAGGAGTGGGGGGGGAGCACACCTGACTGTTATTACATTACTATGCAGGATGGGGGGGCACACTTGACTATTTATACATATCTACATAGGATTGGAGGGCACACCTGACTGTTATTACATTACTGTGTAGGATGGGGACCACACATGACTATTTCTACATTTCTATTGGTTGGGCACACCTGACTGTTATTACATTACTATGTAGGATGTGGGGGGGCACACATGAAACACATAAACATTCGCAATGGCCGTACTGGTATGTCAGGTACTCCATTTCATTTTGTATTGCTAACTATCATGCTGCCTAGACCATATCAGTGTACTACAGATCGTGGCATTGGTTGCCCTACATATTATTGTCTGACTTCCTACCCTTCAGAACTAACATCCCACTGCCTGCCTTGCTGTGGTCTGTCTGTGTAGGCCTGGGGGGGGAGTTAACCATAGCCATCATTCTGGGGCCATGGCACAGGCTCTGTTTGGGTTTGTCTACACCTGTCCTGCTGGCTGAGACTGTAGCTGGGTATGTGAACCATCCTGTCTAGCATGTGTGAGTCATATGGACACACGTGTCGCACAGCACATTTCCTGCAGTGGGTTTTGTCACCTTGTGTAGTACTGGCTACTATGGTGACTCCAATATGTGTTACATATGTCATGGTGCCACTATGGGTGTCTACAATCTGCTGCCATAACATTCAGCCACAAAATTCCCTTGCATGCTCACATCCATACCATAGCTACAGGTAACAACACATTCTACTCCATTTGACAATTGGTAGGTTGACTGACCTACTGTGAGAATGTCTGGAATCCAAAAACGTACCACGGAGCCCTTGTACCAGCAACAACAAGTAGGTAGTCTTAACGAATTTATTTATCACAAACGTTTAAGGCACAAAGGTGCAGCTTCCTCAGAGAAAACAAATTAACAATGAGGTAAAGTGCATGCCTTTATACAAAGCAAAAGGGAGATGACAACATGGTAAGGTGAAACTCATTGTAGTAATTGGTAAACGAGTAGAAGCCTTCACAAGAACAACTTATTCCTCAAAGAGAAAATGCAAACATTAATTCATGTTAATAACATCTTAAAAGTAAAAAACTAGCCAAAATACAGTATATGAATGGAATAAAATCCATAATAACAACTAAAATGTAAAATATAAAAATATACTATAACAGTTATATGTACCCTAACATCTACATCATGTATGTCTATCAAAAACATATATGAAAAACTCTTATTAAATACAGTAAATGCATTGTTAAAAAGTCCTAAACTCGATACACGAAGTGTGTCAAAGTAAGAGACCGTACAGAAATTGGAAGTATTGGTAAAACCTAAGCAGTAGCAAAAATAATTAATTAATGTTAATGTTAAGATGTTATTTTAGTATAAACATTATTTGAGCTGTCCCTTTGACTTCTATTGTATTGGTTGTTAACCAGTTACTAAGGTGCGATACTTGATGTGTAAATTCGCACTTTAACTTCAAGTTGTTGTGTTATTACATCACTTCCTCCTTTCCCTCTTTTTAAAAAGTGTATGGTTGTTGTACCACTTTGTGATTTGCCTATCTCTGATGAAGCCACTGCAGAGACAGTGGCGAAAACGCTTGTGGAAATAATAAATTGCGTTTAATCCTGCATTAGATCGGTGGCTTCGTGAATCCGGGGGCAAGTCTTTGTGCCAGCAACAGCCAATAGTCAACTTCTCTTCAAGGACAAGCATTCAGTGTGGTAAATGAACAACATTCAAGCTATTTTGAAATATCTATCAGAATTAAATATTAAATGTTAGAATAGATAGATTGTATTGACATCTTCCAAAGATGCCATCATCTTTTTGAAAGTTAATCTTATAGAATCATAAAATCGTTGAATTTACAAGACAACTGGGCCACATGGTCATTTACTCATTGACAGCACACATGGACCTCACATCTTTTTTCAAGGAGTAATAGGGTAGTCATACTTTGCTTGAATTTATGAATACCCATTCAGTTGTCTAACTCCTTCAAGGAAGACAGTGAGTCACATTGCTTGATCTGGAAAAGAAATTTGTTCCAGAGAAGGTGCAGTCATTACATGACAATTTCACCTCTCTATAGTGATTTATTTGCTGAAGCCTGTTCAGATCTCTGATTCTAGTCCTTGTAAGACTGTCTGATATTTGGAGAAATAAGAGGTCTTGGTCCACTAGATCCCTAATTGCCTTTAAGACAAAGCACAGATCATCCCTAAGGAGTCTGTGAGACATTGAATAATGGAATAAGGCCTCCACTCTCTTGTTAGCTCAGGTCTTTTAGTCACATGATCCTTTTTGTCAGATACATTTGAGGTGTTTCTAAATGCTTGATGTGTTTACTAAAATACATCCCAGAGGAAGCACTGTATTTTATAATAGACCTGTTCAGTGCAAAATATAGAGGGATCAAAACTATTTTGGGCCTAGAGGAAATACTCTTTGTGATTTCCTGACCACTGTTTCAACATGATGGTCAAAGTAGTGGGTGTAATCTACCTATGTTCCAAGGTCATCTTTGCTTTTGAGTGGGGTGTCTTCGGTATTAAATGCTGGGTGGATAGTATGTTTGCCAAATGCAACAATACTGCAATTGCTAGCATTTAGTTTTAGTTTGCTGTCAGCACAATAGCTACCAATGTGTGAGTTCACTTTGTAGCTGCTATCAGAAAGGAATTTATATGTAAATTTACTATCATTGGCAAACTGATTTAACTAGAATTCCTGGTTTCATATTTGACGATCAGAGAAATATATGCCAAATAGAAAATTTCCTAGCCCGGAACCCTGTGGTACATCACCGGTTACTTTCATGCTCTCTGAGGCCACACCTGCTGCACTTTCAATATGGGTTCAGCAAATTAGCTATCTATTTAACTTCACAGAGATAAACTTAAAATGTGTTTATCTTTTTTTGATCATGTTGACATGTGGTATAGTATTAAATGCTTTATCAAGGTCAAGGTATATTGTATGGACAGTGTGACCACTGTCCTCAGCTTGTTTTACCCTTTAAAAAAAGTTACCAGATTCAATAGTCTGGATCTAACACAGCCAAACTGCTGTTGGTCAAGCTTTATAAAGTGTTGTATATCAGAGTATATCGGGTCTGTTATAAACTGTTCCATGACCTTGCAGTTGAGGCACTTCCAACTGATGGATCTGTAATTCCTTGGGTCCATGGTGGTGTTGTCCTTGTGAAGAGGCATCACAACTGCTATGCACCAAACCTAGTGGGCAAAACCAGTGGATAAGCAATTCTATATTTGTATAATATCTTGTTTAATTGTTTCTCAATATTCTAACCACTGTATGCTGCATCAATTGTAAAACTCTGATATTTACTCCTTTTATATGTTCTATGCTCTTTGTACAACATAGATATGTTTATATCATTTTTGTATTATTTTTTATAATTTTTTACTATGTATTTGGAGCTTTTCTCCCCGGGCCTCCACTGAAAATGGTCACCTTGTGTCCAGTCGAACTAACCCGGTAAACAAATGGAAAATAAAAATAAGCTTTGGGTGAATAATTGTAAGAGTGGATCCACCAGTGTGAATTTAGTGCTATTCAGCATACAGCTTGGTATATTATCACGTTCAATAAAAAGTTTTTTTTTTTTTTTTGTAAAGTACTTTTTAACAAGTGCACTTATGTTATGATAGGTAGTTTCAGGTCCTTAGCTATATGTGGGTTTAATATAGATGTCTCTAGGGTAAAATTAGAACTGAATTTGTTTGCCGGTATATTTGTGATATCCGGTGAATCAAGCAAATAATGCTATTTTGGATTAGTTCAGAGCAATGTTGTGTGTTACTTTGTAACTTCTTGACAAAAGGAAAGAAGGATTTGCAATTAACATTTGCTTCTAGTGCCAGCCTACGTGCATGGTAAGCTTTAGTACCTTGGATAACCTGTCAACTTTAACCTTGATATATTGGTACTTTGTTTTGCTATATATCTAATGAGGTTTTCTTTGTTATTGTACTGTTTAGACATGCGGGCCACCTTCCTTGGTTTATGTTTTTCTTTCTCTTTTGGTTTAATTTTAGTAGGGTCTGACAGGTTCATACAGTTTTCTTGGTGAGTGTACAACTTATTTGCAAAACTGCTAGCTCTGCCTACATTTTGGAAAGTACAATTACGTTTGATCTTAGAAAGTTCATCATAGTATTATTGGAAGATTCTACAGTTCATATATTTGAATGCTGTGATATTTGCCTCACCTGGTTTACTGATTTTGAAAGAGGAGTTTACCAGTTTGTCAGCAGACCTGACTATGGAAGTGTATACTAATAGGATAGCATATATAGCTGACACATTTCTAAGGATGATGGCAAGAACATTTCTACCTCTAGTGGGTTATTTGACTATTCGATCCAAGGAATTCTTGTTTATGAAATCAAGGAATTTTTGGGTGTAGCCTGCATTTGAGTTATAGGTTTCCTAATTTATTGACAGGTAGTTAAAGGTGCCTGGGATGATGGAGTATTTAAGAACTGGGCATGTTTTTTGTTCGTCATCAAAGGGGTCCTGAAACATGCTATGATCTTACAATTGGTTTTATTTAGCCTGAGTTAAATCACAGTATGTTTGGTTTGTGGGTCTCTGGGAAACTACCTTTAGGTAATGTGATCTTAAATAAATATGGACACTCCTTCACAGTTACCATCAGATCTAACCACATGTTATAGAGGTAGTGGCTTCTCTCTTAAATCAGGTTTCAGCAATAATGCACATATGAATGTGCTCCAAATGCAGGAGGGCTTCAAGTTCAGGCAAATTAAGATAGGGACTGTAATGAATGAGCAGGCTGCTACCACTGCTAGGACTCCATGTTTATTTTTATTTATTTATTTTACATTTGTTTACTGGGATAGTCCGACTGGACACATGTCCTTTTTCAGCAGAGGCCCAGGGAGAAAAGCTCCAGTTAGTAAGTATTCATACCAATAAGAATAAAGAAAAACATAGTAATAAATGGAGTAATACAAGACATCAGAGGTCAAAAACTTAAATGTGATAAAACACAAATCAATTAAAGATATTTAACAGTAGTATATACAATGTTATACAGTGTGCTATGCTAACTAGCAGTATATATTCCATTAGTAGATTAGAGGAATTTTATGCAGGGATGTAGAGTATAGAGCATCATGAGGAGTATACATAAGATCCCATGGTGTATTTCTGTTGAATTTAGTCATCAATGGAAAGAATTATGTTTGAGGTAGGTTACTTTCTGATGTTAAAAATAATCATAGTTTCTATGTGTTACATTTGGCAGGAGTTGAGAGTAAGTTCCTATCTATCAGCCGGGGGTGGAGCGGGGGCAGAGTGACTTACTAAGGAGATGTTTTTTTAGGCTAGTTTTAAATAGTGGTAAGGCTTGTATAGCGGTAATGTTTACAGGCAGTTCATTCCAGATTGTACCTATGTAGTTTGCAAATAGGGAATCCTCTGCACAGTTTTTGGATAAGTAGGGTTTTATTTGTTGTTTGTTTGAGGCACAGAGTGGTCTGCTGGTAACACAGGGTTGAAGAAGAGTTTTAAGGCTGACGTTTTATGTGGTTCTGACCAGATTTTGTGGGCTATTGTTAGTTGTGTATAGTGTAAGAGTTCAGGGAGCTCAATCCAGTTAAGTTGTTTCAGTGTGAGGCAGTGGTGTGATCTAGGTGGTGAATTTGTGGCATCTTGCAATTTTATTGTAGCAGGATTTAAGTTGTAATTCAGAGTTCTTGAGATTAGTGAGGATGGGGGCTGTGTACATAAGGTGGAGATTAAGTTTGTTTGGGCAATGGCTATTCTGGTATTTTTGGTAAAGTAGTGTTTATTCCTATATAGACTATCAAGTTTTTATGTACCTTTTTCACAGTCTGGGAAATGTAAATATGACATTTAAGTTTGCAGTCTTTTTCTACTCCTAAAAGTTTAGTGTGTGATGATGGGCTGATGATGGTATTGTTAGTTGAGGCAATGAAGAAGGTGTTAAGAGGGGGAAGCAGCTTTATTAGGGAGGAGGACCATTAGTTTGTTTTTTTAGGGTTTAAGATTAGGTTAGCATTTGTAAGCCAGGACTCAACTTCATGAAAGGCTTTTTGAATTTGAGTTTGAAGCTCCAACAGAGTGGGTGCAGAACAAATCCCTGTGGAGTCATCTGCATATTGGATTAGAGATGCATGAGTGGTTGCAAGATGGAGGTTGATAGTAAATATAATGACTAGAAGTGGGCCTAAGATAGAACCCTGAGGTACTGCAAGGGTAACTGGTAGTAGGGGAGAAAGAATTTGCAGTCAGGAGACTGCTTGCTGCCTTCCTGTGAGGTAATCTTGGAACCATGCAAGTGTGGGGTTTGAGAAATGTAGTTCAGTGAGGGTATTACAGAGTTTAGCATGAAAGACCATGTCAAAGGCTTTTGACAGGTCTAAGAAGATAGAAGAGACGTACTTATTATTAGTCCTGTGGAAGCTGATGGTGTTAGTAAAATACATTAGTGCGGTAGTTTTGCTATGGTATGGTCTGAAACCATGTTGGGTATTAGTTAGAAGATTGTTAGTGAATGGATAGTCGGTAACCTGCTTATGAATTATCTTTCAAGTATTTTAGGTAGTGGAGACAATATTGCAATTGGTCTATAGTTATTTAGTTCAGATGATGGGCCATCTTTATGTAAGGGAATGATATAGCAAGTTTTCCAGATTGGAGGGACCTGGTGCTCAGCTATGGATCTATTAATTAATAAAGAGACAGGGTAAGCTATACCTTCTGATGTTAACTGTAAGTATTCAGCTGGTAGACCATCTGCAGCCAGTCTGGTGGGATTTAATTTCTTAAGTAGTTTTTTGATAGTGTCAATTGCTACTGGTTGGAGGTATAATATTGGTGAGATATTATTTGTGGGGATGGAGGGTGTGGTTGTTGAGGGAGTTTGATTTTTTTTTGGATAGTTCTAGGATGGTTTCTGTAAAATATTTGTTAAAATGAGTAGCAATATTGTCTGAGTTGTTGGCAGTGGTGGGAGAGGGGTGTTCCTGTTTTACCTGGTAGAAGGATATTGTTTATAGTGGACCAGAATTTTTGTGGATTTTTGTGGTGCCTGGATTGTATTTCTATGTAGTAATTAACTTTATCTATTTTAATTTGTTTCTTAACTTTGTTTCTAAGTTCCTAATAAGCTTGCAGTGTGGTTTTGGGTTTATCTGATTTCCATTTAGACCAAGGCTTATCTCTATGTTTGAGAAGACTTGGTGTTTCTTTTTTTAGCCATGGGGCATAGTTAGATTTAACATGTATGTATCTAATGGGTACTTGGAAGTTTAGAATGGAGATGAAGATAGTGTTGAAGTAATTAATGGCTTCTTGAAGTTGTAGCTGTTTTAATGGTGTCCAATTGCAATGTTTAAGCATTTCTAAAAGTTTGTTGAGGTTAAGTTCTCTTTAATTTCTTATTTGTAGTGGAATTTGACTAGGTTTGTTCTTTTTCTGATCAAGTAAGTGGAATAGTGATCACTGAAGCAGTCTGGAAGACAACCTGAGTAGGGATAAATGGCTGGCCTATTTGTTAACATCCAGTCTAAAGTGGAATGTTTCTTGGAGGATTTGTTAAATCTGGTGAGTCCTTGGATGAGTTGTGAGAAGCCATGTAGGTTTATACAATGCTTGGGATTTGGAGAATTGCAATCTGACCAGTCTATATTGAGATCATTCATTATATGTGCTTTCTGTGGTAGGTTATTGCTGCACCAGTGTAGGATGTTTTCTAGCTTTGGGATATTATCCCCTGGTGGCATGCAGAGACCTTTTATGTATATATGTTTCTTAGGGTTGATGTTTAGTTTGGCAGATATTATTTCTGCATTTTTAAGTTCTAAGGTCTTGACAACTAGTGTTTCTATTGAGAGGTGTTTTTTTAAAGAGTAAGGTAACACCACCATCTCTTATGTTTATTCTGTGAGTAAATAAAATGTTGTAACCTGGTGGTAGTATTTCATTACTGTTGGTGTTTGGGTTAAGCCATGTCTCTGTAAGTAGTATGAAGTCTGGTGAGTAAAGAGAGGTGTTAGCATGTCGATTATGGATTTTGTTGTTAATGCTTCTTATATTCATATTCAGTATTAAAATATCTGCTATGTCCCTACTGGGAATGATTGATGGTATTGGGAATGATTGGTTGGTGTTGAGTTGAGGGGCATTGATTAAGGTTGGGTCTTTGCTGTTGTGTCCAGAGTCGGGATGAATGTCCTCACTTAGGGGTAACTGTGAGGCTATTTGGACAATATATCTCAAGAGTTTGTTAATGTTTTGTCATATTTCAAGGAGATAATGGGAGAGTTTTGATAGTTTAGCAATGGGAGCTTAGTCTGGGTTAAGGTTGTGCTAGTGAAGATAGAAGTACCTATAACTGTTAACTGGATTGATAGGCAGAGGTTGGGTGTTAGAGGTGGAGTGTACTGGGGGGATGGGGATTTCTGAGTGACATGACGTGATCCTGGTTACTACTAATAGTAGAATTAGTGCGGTTATTAGAAATGGTATCAGGCATATGGATTTAGTAGTATGTTGATAGGGCATGTGTTTGTTCAACTTAGTAGGATAATTTGAAGTGGCCATTTCAGTTGTGTATTACAACTAATGTATTTCACTGAATAATGTTTCCGGGAGGGGAGGGGGAATGGAATTATACGGTGTGTGAATTGATAGGCAAGGTGTGTGAGGATGAGGGAGAAAGTTTGAGCTGGAGTGGTAGAGAGGTTTTGAGGAGGGGTTATCTGATTGATGGAAGACTGAGGGGTGTGACCTTGTAAACCAACAACGACCAGCAAAAAAAAAAAAAAAAAAAAAAAAAACTCACTATCGTTTTTTGCTGGTCGTTGGTGGTTTACATTGTTGGCTTGACCCTGCATGCCATCCTTGTGGAGCATATGGTTGTTTGCGGGTGTGACCTTGTAACTATAAATTTAGGGAGGGCAGGGGTGGGTGGGAATGGGGGTAGGGTAAGAGAGCAGAGTGGAGCCCAAGCTTACCGAGGGTGAAACGGAGCAATCTAGAACCCAGAATCTAAGAAACAATCAGTGCAAACATGCTCTGGTAAGATAAAAAGTTTACAAGTTTGTAAAACAAAGTCCTGTTTGATACCAAGTAAACCCTTATGGTTAGCTGGGAAGGAGAAAATTATTATCTAAATTAGGTAATGTCTTTCTTTTATAATGGTGGATAGTGGGAAAGCCTAAATCAGACCATAAAATGGCTGGAATATACAACAGCTGCCGTCCTGAGTTAGGCAAGTAGCAACAGTACTTATAAAAATCTCTAGCTTGGTTTACGAACTTAGTATAGTTTAGGTAGTTAAAAGTGCTACAGCCAATATTGCATTTTACATTTGAATATACAGTTATAACATACAGGTTTATTTTCCTGACTCTTAATTCTGTCAGTTTTTAATGTATCCCAACTTGGGTTTACTGTCTCCTGGCATGCTTTTTTATCACTACAGGTATGGGACTATTCAGTAGGATGGCAAGGGACTGTGCAACTACAAAATGATGAAGAAAGGAGGATAAAGTAAGTAAAAAAGTACAAAAGATGCAGACAGGTTAAAAAGTCAAAAATTATGATAGTATCTTTTGCAATGATAATTACCAGCTTTCAGTTAAAACATGCATGTGGAGTACAATATGTAGGGTCTGCAATCAAATGTACAAACAAGTTCTGCATAATTTAAACCACATGTACCAAGTTATCATCAACATATAAATGGCTACAGACAGTATTAAATGCATCCAGTAAGTCACAGTTATATGCCCCCTAGTTAGGCTATAAATACTAGTGAACGACTACAACAGAGAAATGCAAAATCCAATAACTCCAATGCAGTCAATCATAGCAGTGAATGCAGGCAGTGAACAAGCATTGCAACATGAGGTGTTTCAAAAGCAGTCATTTGCAGTTCACATCAAACAAGTGTCAGCAATTCAGTCCTGGAAAGAGTGAGATGTAATGCAGGGGCCAAGTATACTGATGTAGTGCTGCCCTGCCAATAAAGAGTAATTGCCAAGAACCAGCTACATAGCCAGATCAAACTCATCCACCAACTGTGGAAGATCAAGTGAGAAAGTAATTCCAAGGTGATAAGTATACCCAGATGTACTGGTGGAGGACAGATGTGAGCAATTACAGGTGGCAGTAGAAAATGTGGAGGCTATACATGGTCCTAAAAATATCAGAGAACCAAATGATAATCTGAGCTGGTCATGTGACCCTTTCCCCTTCTGAAGGAACAGGAGGTAAGGGTATTAAATGCAACTTAGAAGACACAAGGGAAAGAGAAATAATGAATACATGAAGGACTTAATACCAGAAATGTACTTTGGGGAAACTCTGTTGTTTTAGAAATGGGAGCAGACCACAGAAAGGGTCAAATTTACTGGAGAGCTAGTAGAATGCAGTGGGTGGGCCATCTCTCTCTCTCTCTGACCATTTAAATGTCCCTTTCACAGGCTAAGTTACACAGTATGAAGCTTGCATTTTATCTTGTCTTCACAACTGGTTAGTTGGCTAGTCCCATAGGGTCTATGTGTTTGAGTTTGACTTGGTTAGTGGCCGCTATAAAGCCATGTGATAAAGTATGGGGGAAATTAATAAAGTCTACACATTTTTTCCATGCAGGCTACATGAGCTGGAGATTGTAGAGCACTACCGGGTGGACAGGGACATATTACAAGAACTCACTGAGCTCTGCCACCCTCAGCTTAGAACCAGAACCAACAGAGAGGAAACCATCCCAGTGGAAACAAAGGTATGTATAACTCTTAGGATACTAGCTGCAGGTACCTTCCAAAGACCAACTGGGTACATGATGTGGTCTCACAGGCATCTGCATCCAGGGTACCCTATCAGTTCCTGGATGCCATGCTACCACATGCCAGTGAGCACATATCATTTCCCCTCACCCCTAAAGCGAGGCCAGCAATATGCAACACTTCTACCTTGTAGCATACTGGGTGCCATAGATTGCAGTCATCCACACATCAAGTCACCACCTGGTGAGTAAGGTAGAATCTATGGCAACCACAAGGGGTAGCACTCCATCAACTGCCAGGTCATGTGCAATGCCCAGAGCATTATCATGAATGTGTGTGCTGGCAGCTCTGGCAGTTATCACTATTCACATTTCTGGCATGCATCACAGCTGTACCAGATGTTTGCTAAGGGGGATATCCCACATGGCCTTTTATTGAGGCATGCTGGCTATGCACTAGAACCATGGATGAAGACACCCATCAGAAATGCACACACATCCATGGAAGAATGCCATAATGAGGAACATGCACAAACTAGGAACATCACAGAATGTGTGTTTGGGCTTCTAGAGGCATGGTTTAGGTGCCTCAATATATTTGGTGGACCCCTGCAGTGCAGTCTAGCCACATGTGTACAGATATGCACAGTATCTGCCATACTACACAATATGATCTTGCAGAAACAGATGTATCAGGATCAGCAAAGGGAAGGGGTACACAGCTCCACACCACTCCCTAGGTCACCACAGCCACCCTCACAGGAGGACTCAGAGGAGGAACCCCCTGATGATATCCCTATAAGCAGAAGTGGGCATGCCCAATGCACTCTGGCTTTGGCTAACACTACAGAGGTCATGGGCTTCCAATTTCCCAACACCCCTCCTCATCAAGGTGTGTACTCCCCCATATGTGTCATATACCACCCCCTGTATGCATATTGTTTGTCTTGCCTGTTAAGCTACCCAACATACCTCCCCAAATATACCTACAATCCCTCCCTAACATCCTACTCTCACCTGAAAAAAAAGGACAATCTGTTCCAAAAAAAAATCTCGCCCCATACATAGCTGTCCATTTCGCACACATGTCCACTGGACACATGTAATCTGGTATAATTGGCATAACAACATATTATTGTTGTCCTCACCACTCTCTCAGTAGTTTGAGTGTCAGAATCTACCTCCAAATAGAGTGTATATGCACATGCTGTATTTTGCCCTATCCCTCTTACCTTCCCCTCTTGTCTTTTTTTTTCCCTAGTTTTCCTTTCTTTTGTTTTTTCTTCTTTGTGTTTTTAATGGTAAGCAGAAGTAAGCATTTTTTCTTTTAAGTAAGCTGGTTTAAGCCTGTTTGCAGCAGCAGTAAGCTGGTTTAAGCTCGTTTTTAAATAAACGGAAGAGGTAAGCAAATACTATATAAATAAAGCAATAAAGCAGCTGCAGATTAACACAGAAACTACAACCCACTTACAACCACTTAACCCTTTTAATCACTCTTGCATCCAATGACCCTTTGTTCTGTCCAAGCAGCAATGAAATAAACAGCCTCTGCAACAAAAAAAACAGCCTCTGCAAGGCTCAACACCATAGCCAAAGTAATTTACCACTCAAAGTGTTCAGACTAATATATGTCAATGTGATATATAAAAAACTCATATAAGTTCATCATGGCATTCTCTAATGCACATGTAAGATGTATGTGTACTATATTGTATAATATTTAAATAGGTATATATATAATATATATAATATATATATATATATATATATATATATATATATATATATATATATATATATATATATATATATATATATATATATATATATATATATATATAAATAAATATAAACATATATACGGAACCAAACAAAGTGCTAATAAAGGAACAAAATCCACAAGGAGACCAGGGTGGAGGCAACAAAAACAAAATGAACGTCCAAGAAATAGCGTATTAAAATTTATTATCCGCTTTCGTCAACAGACTTCATCAGAATGATAAAAACAAACACATTAATTCATTAAATACTTAAAAAAACAATCAAGTATTCAATTAACCAATTAAACACATTAATAAACTCTACTTAAAGAGACCTTCCTAATGTTTAAACAAAGTGAAAAGAAACAATTTCACTGTCTTTGTTAACTTGAAGTTTACGATGTTTTAAAAAACATTTCACATTTACAGCTTCATTTAGACCAGGAGGAAGGTCAGATTTTAATTTGATTTGCCAGTCTGTCTCCCTTTGTTGCAAATAATTATTTGTTTATACATTAGGAAGGGTTCATTTCTTTTTTTGTTGCTTCCACCCTGGTCTCCTTGTGGGTTTTGTTCCTTTATTGGCACTTTGTTTGGTTCCTTGTGTTATCGTGCTACTACCATGGTGAAGGCAGCTGATGACTCATTACTTAATCTTACTGTTCATCCGACACCCACTTCTGAAACTTTAAACTTGAACAGATTGTTGGTAGCTACCCTCACAGAAATTAAGAATTCTTTAAAATTTTTGGTCACAAAAGCAAATGAGACCGACACAGTTGTGAAAGCTTCCAGTCCGGGTGAATCTTTTCATGAAATGGATACTGTCATTGACCTTGGGAGTCTTCCCCGACCGGTGAGAGACTTTGACAGTAAAAACCAACGCATTATTGGTCGAGCGACTTTTCAGCAGTTTTTTGACCGTGCGGAGAATCCTTTTCGTCATTCCGGGAGTCTACCTAACAGTTTCAACAACGAGGACTTTAATACCAAGCGTGAGCAGCTGTTAAAATTATTAAAAAGGTACAATTCCATTGATCTTGAAAACTGTTATTTTTCACGCTGCATTGAATTGAACATAGTGCCCAAAGGGTTACGATTTTTTAAATGCCCTAACGGTGTCAACGTTGGGGATCCTATGTTTGAAACTCTAGTAGCGTTTTTTAATGATGCAGGCTTGTGCTTTTTGAAATTACTAATAGACAACAATTTAACTAAGATGGACCTTCTCAAAAAAGAAATAACTAATGTTGAATCATATTTTAAACAA
The DNA here is from genome assembly GCF_019279795.1 of Protopterus annectens. NCBI lineage: Eukaryota > Metazoa > Chordata > Ceratodontiformes > Protopteridae > Protopterus > Protopterus annectens. The sequence goes on from NC_056730.1 coordinate 1,030,039,226, forward strand.
AAACTTGTTGGGCAAAGTTTTGGCGACTTTTTTCATCATGTATCCAATGAAGTCGAACAGCATTCTGTTGAAAACATCAACAGAAAGCAGTCTAAGTTAGTACGGGATATTTCTTCTTATAATAACAAAACTGCTTTTGAAAATTTTGCCGTTTCCGGTAAATTCAACAAACCGAACAACTTTAAAGGGCAAAGCTCCAATTACAACGGCAAAGTTTCTTATAGCAACATTGTTCTGACCGGTTCTTCTGGAAACAACATTGCTACTGCTACCAAAGTGCCTGATTCTTCTAACAACAAAGATCAATCAATTGTCACTGTCCCCTCAGTTTCTAATGATCCTAGTGTGGGGGTCCATGATCAGGTTGTTATCGTTTCTGATGACAACCATCTGGCAGTCACTGAAAGTGACTTACCACCTATTGTCGACGATGGCAAGACTGTTAAAACCAAGATGAGTTCTGCTTCGGGAACTTCTTCTTCTTTTTTCAACAGGAAAAATCAATTAAATTCAAAAACTGTGTTCACCAGGAGTCGGACCTTCCTGGGGTCCCAATCATCGGGGGACGAGACTTAAATGGACAGTTAGATAATTTCAGTATTATTAACTTGACAAACTATGTTTTTTCTGAAGATGAACTGAATGTTTTAAAATTGGGTTTGAACTTTGTTCCCAGTTCTAGAGCAAATTATGTCCGGACAGTAGTTGACATTAAGAAATATACTAGATAGTTGAATTTACATTATTTGATGCATAATGTGCCTGAAACCAACAAGTTTTTTACTAAACCTTCATGTTATACACCAAGGTTACAACACACTATTAGGGATTTTGAAGAAACTTGTATTCAAGACATCTACGACATGTTAAACACCAGACCCAATTATTATAATAATATGACCATTAATGAAAAGAAAGCACTTAGGAATTTACAGACTATGACTAACAGAATTAGGTTTATGAAGAGTGACAAAGGGGGAAATATAGTTATTATGGAACAAGAAATTTACAAAACAAGAATGTTTGACATTTTAAGTAACAGGGATGAATATGAGGTAGTAACACTCCTTGACATTCATCGTAGTCAACGTTTAATACATTCTCATTTGTATGAAGCTCTTATGTCCGGTGACATTAGCTTTGAGATGTATGAATTTTGTGTAGTAGAAGAACCCAGAATTGGAGTCATTTTTGGGATACCTAAAACCCATAAATGCTTAAAAAATCCCCCTTTCAGACCTATCGTGTCCTCTCCACATTCAGTTACCGAAGGTTTGTGTTTGGTCCTTGATGCTGTTTTAGGACCTGTTATTGCTAATGAAGCTTCTTACATTCGTGACTCCTGGCATTTTTTAAATAAACTTAATATCTACAGATTGACAGGACTTTTTGATCATAAAAAACACATTATCTTCACCATTGACGTTGTTTCGTTATATACTTGTATTCCTCATGAGGAAGGTATAGACGCAGTGCGAAGTTGTTTAACTAAGAACAGATCTGAGTTAAGCAACAATGCTACTTCCACTATTTGTAGGTTTCTGGATATTATTTTGTATAACAATTTTTTCTTATTTGAGGGTGTTTACTACAGACAAAAAAGAGGTGTTGCTATGGGGTCACCAGCAGCCCCTGCTTATGCCAATTTGGTTATGGCATGGTGGGAGCATGAATTTATTCCTTCTTTGACCAACAAATACAATATTTCTTTTTATTCCCGATTTGTAGATGATTTAATTTTTATTATTGAAGGTGACCAGTCAACAGTTGAAGCCTTCATCTTAGAGATTAATTCTTTTTCTGATTATTTAAAGTTTGTGAAGGGTTATGTTGGGTTAAACGTTAATTTTTTGGACATCTCGCTATGGTGGGATGTAGGTGACGGGAGATTCCATAGTCGCATTTACCGTAAGAAGACCTTTAACAATGGGTATTTACATTTTCGTAGCGGACATCCTAAGCATATTATTACCAACATTCCCAGGGGGCAATTCATTAGAGCTTGCCGCATGACTTCTAGGGAAGTAGATTTATTTCAGGAGTTTGAATTTATTACTTCTTTGTTTTTAGATAGAGGATATGGGAAACCTTTATTAACGCAGATTGTAGCCGAAATTCATAATAAACGCGTAGCCCACTATCCACCTTTACTAAATATGACATCTAACATTATTACTAATCAAACTGATAGGGCAAATAGTAAAGAAACTAATGTCAATTTGATTTGTTCCCTTGAAATGAACTCTGATTGCCAGCGCATTCAGCATTTGTTGGTAAAAAACTGGAGAGTTATTAAAGGCAACTCGGATATTTATGACATCCTTGGACACAAACCATTTTTTGTTCAAAGGAATAATTTTAATTTAAAAAGGGTTTTGGAACATCATAATAGAGGTGACATTTGTAACACAACTGACAAAAAGGGCATGCATTGTTGTCATCAATGCAACATGTGTAGATATATTTCCTTGGGGCCTTACATTTCTGTTGTTTCAGTTGATAGGACCTTTATGGTACCGGGTTTTGCCAATTGTTGTACTCAAGGGGTTATTTACATAGCTTTATGTTCAACATGTCCGGCGTTTTATGTCGGAATGACCACTAGACATTTAAAAACCCGTATAAGGGGACATCTGTATAGTATCAAAAACCGAGATGATACTAATGCCCTGTTCAAACATTCTATGGTTTGTCTTTCTTTTAAGAAGTTTTTGTTTTCTGTCCTTGAGGTTTGTAAGAAGGACATGAGGGATGGTGATTTTAAGAATTATTTGCAACAAAGGGAGACAGACTGGCAAATCAAATTAAAATCTGACCTTCCTCCTGGTCTAAATGAAGCTATAAATGTGAAATGTTTTTTAAAACATTGTAAACTTCAAGTTAACAAAGACAGTGACATTGTTTCTTTTCACTTTGTTTAAACATTAGGAAGGGCTCTTTAAGTAGAGTTTATTAATGTGTTTAATTGGCTAATTGAATACTTGATTTTTTTTAAGTATTTAATGAATTAATGTGTTTGTTTTTATCATTCTGATGAAGTCTGTTGACGAAAGCGGATAATAAATTTTAATACGCTATTTCTTGGACGTTCATTTCTTTTTTTGTTGCTTCCACCCTGGTCTCCTTGTGGATAAACATATATACATACATATGCATACATCTATAGATATATATGTCTACATCTATATGTGTATATATATATATATATATATATATATATATATACACACACATATATATATATATATATATATATATATACACATATATATATATATATATATATATATATATATATATAACTATAAACATATATACATACATATGCATACATCTATAGATATATGTCTACATCTATATGTATATATATATATATATATATATATATATATATATATATATATATATATATATATATATATATATATATTTATATATATTTGCAGCAAGTTATATATGTGTGAGCAGAGATATATATATATATATATATATATATATATATATATATATATATATATATATATGTATATACCGATATACATCTGTAGATAACAATGGGAACATAAAAACATATACGTCCACATGCACCAGTAATGGGGTTGAGAGGCCCCAAACAACATACGTCTAGTACGAATAGGTATTCCCACCCCCCACTGCCAAACACGTCTGCCCTGTAATACACTACCAACTGTTTCAGATCCCATAACCAGGACCTGACACAACATGGGCACAAGATGTTAACAATATGCCATCCCACCTGTATAATGTCAGGCTGGTATCAGTAATATATTATGCAATACAGTCTGGCCCGCATAGGGAATGTACGATGTGGAAGCAATCAACATCCCTAGGATGCATATGCACAGACACATATATGCAGATACAGATATATGTATATATATATATATATATATATATATATATATATATATATATGGTTACCCTTCACAAAGTCAAACGGACACAATCTCAAAATTCCTATGGTCGAGACCATATGCTCGAAATTGTGAAAGCTCGACTTTGTGAATGTGGAATGGCTTACAGCGCAGAACATGAGATTTCCCTTTCTGTGCTGTAGTGGGATATTGGTGCTGGAATAAATAAGTAGCGGGGGGGGTTGCAGGGGGGCTTGCCCCTCCCCCAGCAGAAACACTTTGTTTTGTGACTATTTTTTTTTAGCTCCCTTTCACGAAGTCGAGCTTCAGAAACTCGAGCATATGGCTCCGGCCATATGCATTTCGAGTTTCTGAATGTTCGACTTTGTGAAGAGGAACCATATATATATATATATATATATATATATATATATATATATATAGATGTATATGTAACTACACATACACATGCAAAGATATGTATAGTAAGATACATAAGTAAAAGGTGCACACAATATGGAACAGCCACTAAGCCTACAGTTACCACCTTACCAACTGGAAACTTTATGAGCCACCCATACAAATTACAATTGTTGCCTGCAATATATAACCACAGAGAGGTCAAAGGATATAAAACCACACACAGGTTTGCATACATGGGAAAGCTTTATTTGTGTACTATTACAGTTGGATATGCCATGTCATATAGCTGTTTAGACACTGACATCTATACAATGTACAAATGTTGCTGTCCAGGCCGAGGCCTTCAAGTAGTACAATAGTAAAGACAGACTGGGCCACAGGATACCAAACAATCAACAATAAGTAATGCAGACATATAGTTCAGCAGCCTCTATCTATACTCTGTACACAATCCCTAGGGGCTAAAGACCTCAGTTGACACAATGGGATGTAACTGCTACATAACAAGGCATAACTGACACCATCACAAGCACACTGACAAACAGAACAGTCTGTATGGCAGGAGGCAGTAGGCCTGAATTTACCCAAGGTGGACTGTATGGTAATGTACATCCAGATACCTTAAGGCAGCTTACCCCTGACACCTCCACATGTTGTAACAGCCTAGGTTAGTTATGGTGCACCCTCCAGACTCAATAATACAGGGCCATATACCACTGTTACATACATTGGCCTCTGGAGTGCATAAGGGCACACATGTATTGTGTAGGTGAAGGCCACACATATATGGCCCCAACTTCACCGTATGTGTGAGGGACACAACAGCAGTGGACAGATGGCAGGAATGGCAGCATGACATACTCACAGCCCACTACTGAACAACCCCTGACAGCATGTCATATGTGCAAAGCCTGGTATGTAGGTGGAGGACAGAGGCTGAAACACAGACCCATATGTGTAAAACTGTTGTCATACACTAAGCAAGTTGCTGGTGTTACAGGATACTCTGCAACATACCTTTAGTCAGGAATCTGAAGTTAGAAGCAGACATGGATCTAGCCATGTACTGATGGCACTGAACACACACACTGCCAGTGAAATATCTGACACAAGACATGTGTGGTGGACAGACAAAACATAATAGGCACACCTCTGGCCATCAAGAGGATAGTCCCACAGTTGAGTGCTATGCAGACAGACTGCATTCCAAGATAAACTAGTATGTATACACAAACCCCGTAACACCAATACTATACAATGCATACAACAACTCTACTCTCACTTTGTCTGTAGTACTGGAACCTCCTACAAATATGTAGCTGGCCTGAGTGTGCAGGTTCTCCTGTAAGAGGTAGTGCTACCTTTTGTCTGTAACACTGATGCCCACACACAGGAAGGATGTCTATCATACAACAAAGGTAAAGAGACCACACCCACATGATGTAGGGATTTATAGTAGTTGGTTGCCATGACAGTGGTAATTGGAAGTAGTACACAGCATGCTGCATGCAGGTAGCAAGTGGAGAACACTGATTGGTGCATAGACCATCTCATGATCATGTGCATCACCTACAAATTCCATGCTGCAATCTATGCAAAGCAACTCATTCCATCTACTGGAGAGAGACTGAGACTGAGACAGAGAGAGAGAGAGAGAGAGAGAGTATAAGAAAAATAAAGAAAAATACCAAACACTCTAGAAGAGTCTCTAGGCCCAGAATAGGTATGTGAAGTATATCTGTATGTAATTGACTGTAGTACTTGGTCCATAATAATGACACAGATGATGTGGAATGCTTTATGTGTGCCTTCAGTTGTTGTTGTTGCAATGATGTCCAGCTGAACAACTGCTAAGGACAATAGGGTCTGTCCCTGTGGGTAGTGGGCCATACCCCACAACATTTAAGAGCAGCACTGACTGATAAGATGTAAGCCTTCATAGTGTGTGTTGTGTAATGGGAAGTATGTATATTACATGGCCAATAGCTGGTGGTGGAAGTAATGCCATTATGATGGACACATGGGATCCACAGCCCACCCCTTGCTAGATACTCAGGTTAATCTGTATTGTGGCATGTAGGAATGCCATAGGATTGTAATAGGGTTACCTGCAATCTGGCCCTGCATATACCCCCCTCCAAATGTCAGGCTGTGTTCATATGTGGCATATGTCTGTGTTGTAGCAAGGCAGAACAGTGCAGCTGTGCAGGAAGTTGTTGTGAGATTGTGGACCTGATGTCTGAATGTACCCCACATATAGGTATGCATATGTGTACATATGTACACATATATAATATATATTAAAATACACACACACACACACACACACACACACACATATATATATATATATATATATATATATATATATATATATATATATATATATATATATACATGTATGTCCACAAATATACAGATACCCATGAGTAGACATACATATGAGCACATATATATACATCACATATATCTACACATATATAGATATATACCTATATGCACATGTTTACATATATACAAACACACACACAAACATATATTTATGTAAATACATGTCCCCAGTATTAATACCACAGTGGTGCTTGCAATGTGTGATGAAACAGCACACATAGCAATACACACAGATATCTACAGCTGTCAGTGTGTGCAACATGGATGGATATGTCACATGTGAACCCCTTTTTGGAACCACATTGCCCTTGTCTGTGAATTATGGTTTGGGAATATGAGGAAGTATGGCAGGTATAGTTGTGGTGGTGGTCAGGGTTGGTAGGTATAGAGGACAGCCTTACAGGGGTTTTATGTGACACATGTGGTAGATAAATACCCTGGATGGTGTGTGTGGTCTGTGATGTAGACACCCCATGGGCTCCAATATGGACACAATGGTACAAGCCTCCCACTCACTGCTACTTATAACAGCAGTCCACGTCCTGAAGGTGGTTGGCCTGAAGGCTGAGCAGGAGGAGCATGTTGGCCCTGTGAATGTGTACTGGGTGCCTCAGAGTGATGTAACACATCCCACATGTATCTGTGGAGGCCGTTATGGAACAGACCCTGGACCTGACCATTGGGGACAGGAACATATTTGTGTGTGCCCACAGGAGGGGACAACATCCTCTGGGTTGATTCCACCTGATGGCATTGCTGGACCAGTACATGAGGAGGCCCCAGGGTGAGACACACATGTGATTTGTCTGGGTCACATGGGCAGATGAGTTTGGAGAGGTGGTCCTGCTGACCAATAGTACATATACATGCTATTGTGTCACTGTTATAGAACATATAATATAAAAAACACTGATGAATTCAACACCCAGGAAGCACAACAAACTTCAAATTTTCATCATACGAACTCCTTTATTTGTTAAAATACAGACAGACAAGCGCTTTCATGCACCAAAGTGCGCTTCCTCAGATCTTCACATTAAATGACATTTTCCATGAAGTATATATACCCAGTAGAGTTAGAGTGAATTAAATTAAATTCAATTAATTATTCACTTAGTGTGATTAATCAATCAACATGCATAGCATAATCGGCAATGCTGGTTATACGCATAAAGAGCCAGTGCAAAACAAATTCAGCGTAGCATTTCTGTGAAATCATTCCAGGACTTAAATTTTCATCAAAAGACATACTGAGGCATGTTACAAAAATATTAGAATGCATTCCTCATAGACACTAAAAAACCCTCTAATGTATGTTAAATTTCCTTGATTCTCATGTAAAGAATGTATATATAAAAATACATACAGACTTCTACATGCTGTTTAACTTTCACCAAAATATACCCATAAAATATTTTATTTTATTTTATTTTAAAAACCATACAGACAAAGTATAGAGTATATATATGTACTATTTCTATATAATTTATAGTCTAAAACTCTTAAAAATATAAATATGTGTGTTGAACACATGTTGTAGTGATATATATATACATTATTTCATTCTCAGTAAATATGTAGTCCTATATGTATTGCACGTAACCATTACTATATATATTGATTTTATAAATATATGTATATAAAATAAGATACAATCCGAAGATATCTTAACATTTATTAAATATTAGTCTTAAAAATACATATAAATATGAATAATATTGCATCTCTATATTAATTAATTAATAAATACATAAATATTCAACATATAAACTATAAACTATAAAAATATAAATTAATCAAATCAACTATATAAATATGAAAAATGTATATATAAAGACATTATTATAAAGTGTAATTTATAATGTGTTTACAGAATATCAACATACTATCAAATGAATATAGTCTTCATGTGTAAATGCATTGTTTTCTTTTAAATAACAAATCTACATAACACCTTTAATCTTATGATGTGAGTAAGAGTGGAAAAATATATATATATATATATATATATATATATATATATATATATATATATATATATATATATATTGGCAGCATCATTACTTATATATCCTTTTATCTAATATTGGTTTAATACAAATACTTTGATTCAAGCCTGGATGTATGTGAGCGCCTAATCTTAAAATCCATGATAATTCAATATTTGCTAGAGTGTTCACATTATCACCCCATCTTTTATTGAGACCTACCAGTTGCAATACTCTAAATCTAAAGCTGTGTTCTTTAAACTCATTTATGTGTTTAGCCAAGGCATTCTTTTCATTGTTTTTCTTTATCTCATAAATATGATTATATATCCTCTGTTTAAATTTTCTCTTGGTTAAGCCAACATAGAATGCTTCGCATCTTATGCATGTCGCTAAATATATCAAATTTGTAGAGTTGCAGCTTGCATAAAACTTAAGTTTGAATATAAAGTTCATTTTGGGGTGTTTGTATATTTGTGTATCACTAATGTGCTGACACATGCTACATCTTGTACATGGAAAGGTACCTACAGTCTTGAGTTGTGTCTGCTTATTTATCGTGCCCTTACCCTCTTTAAAACATAATAACTGTTTTAAATTAGGTGAATTTTTGTATATAAACTTGGGTTGCTCTCCTACTATATTTCTAATAACTTCATCTGTACTCAGGATCTTCCAATTTTGTTTAATTATATTCCTTAAATCAAAGTTATCATTTGTATATTGCATTATGTATGCTATTCTATTGTTTCCACTTGATGCTGCCTCTTTACTCACTTTCTGTTTTCTAAACATTGTCCTGTTACTCCGTACTGGCTCAATTGCAAGATCATGTGTTGAGAGAGTTTCATTTTTTATACCCTGCACTAATTTGCTGTTGTATCCTCTCCCCAAAAATAACTTCTCCATGTTATCTGCCTCTTTCATTAACACTTGTTTGTTACCACATAACCTCTTTATCCTAATATAGTGACTTTTAATTATGCCTGGAAACACATGTCTAGGATGCATGCTATTATAGTGTAGAAGGGTATTCCTCCAGCACGACTTCCTGTATAAATTAGTCTCTATCTGGTTTCCATTAATGATGATGTTAATATCTAAAAAACTAACCTGGGTATATGACCACTCCATAGTAAATTTTAAGAACTTGGTAGTGGATTCTAGGTATATTAAAAATTCATTAAATTCATTCAAAGTACCTTCCCATAAAATCAGAATGTCATCTACAAATATTCTATACATTCTGATGTTATTTTTATACCTTGCATTGTTAAATAAGTTATTTTTCTCCCAGTTAAAAAACACTAAGTTAGCATAAGTATTCGCAATGGGAGTGCCCATGGCTACTCCCCATTGCTGTAAGTAGTACTTGTCTTTAAACATAAATACATTATTTTCAAGAACCGTTTGTAAAAGAAATGACAACAAAGTTTGTTCATCTGTATCAAAATCTGTATCCAAGTTAAACACTTCCCTCATAACTTGTAAACCATCTTCGTTTGGTATGCTGGTAAAGAGGTTTTTAACATCTAGAGTTATCAGAATGCAACCATCCAGTACATTTGTATATTCTATGTTGAACTTTTTAATGTCATCCAATAAATGATACGTATCTTTAAGGATGGTAGGGATGGAATCAACTATAGGTCTTAATACAGTTTCTAGATATATGGATACATTCGAGGTGACCCATCCCCTGCCTGAAACAATCGGGCGCATTGGAAGTGGAAATGTTCCTTTATGTACCTTGGGCAATCCTTTCATGCAAGGTATCAATGGTGGATCAATAACTAAAAAATCATATAATTCTCTGTCCACTTGTCTACACATTAGAAGATCGTAAATGTTGTCATGTACATTTTGTATAATCTTAGATACATCAACAGCAGATATGACAGTATAAGTTTTTGTGTCATTCAAAAGTATGTACATACTTTCTATATAATCTGGTGTATCCATGAGTATTATACCACCCCCTTTATCAGCTGGTTTTATAGTTAACATATCATCTTCTTTCAATTTTGTTAATGAATCAATTTCTGAACTGGTCATATTATAAAATCTATTTCTCTTTTTGTTGCCTTCTGTATAATATTTATAGAGGTCATTCTCACAGATTCTAATAAAACATTCAATATTATTGGGTGTAGGTGGAATAAAACTGCTTTTCTTTTTCAAAAAAGAGGTTACCCCAGCTTCAAGTACTCCAGTATTAGTATGAAAGTAAACTTTCAATGCTACCGACCTACCAAATAACCTTAGGTCAGTTAGTGTACTGTTTAATTTACTGGATTGTGAGGGTATAAAGCCTAGCCCTTTATTTAATATTGTTAAATCAGTTTCATTTATTACTTTACTAGAGAAGTCATACACCAAGCAATTTAATTCCTTACATTTTATGTAACCATTTGTTATAGAACATATGTTGGTAGTAATAGTCTACACAATCCCCGAACATGTCCAACAGCATGCATAGATAACCACAATAACACAGTATGTCAGATGTGCAGCACACACATAGCAGGCATACCACAGGCATATATGGAACCATTGCAGCCCTGGAGACTGGCATGAAGGTGAATAGTCTGTAATAGGCCAGCATTGATAGTGTCCACACAGGGAACATGGCTACAAACACAAAGCATGATACAGTACAATGTCTGCCCCACTGGTATATATGCTGTAGCCATACCTAATGAGATGTGTGTACGGTTTGTTGTCACTGATATGGTGGGGGGTGACAGTGATATGTATTAAGAACTGTAGTAACCTTGCTGCATGACCTGCACACACCTGTGACCATCTTTATGTCTTTCGGCACAATGTCTCATGCAAGGCTGCCAGCCTACTCAGCAGCGGAAAATTACATCTTGCTGGATGGACTAATTCATCACTATGCAACCTTGTATGGCTGGGCTGCCCATGATTAGCAGGAGCAGACTGCCCAGTGGAACGACCTAGTCTACAGAGTCAATTATGTCAGACTGCACAACCGCAGTTATGAGCAGGTCCGTCATCATTGCTATGAACTGCTTCGCAATGCCCGTCGGCATGCTGCTGCTGCTATCTGGGGGAATCACCTCACCACAGAGGGGGGGGCCATGCCATCTATGCCCCCTTGACACGTGTGGAGGAGCTCCTGGCCAGCCTCATGGTACCTGCCCATCCAGCCACACACCAACCGCCAGACACCTTTGTGGAGGTGGGTGCCACCCACACACTGGCCGAAGAACATCTAGGTAAGGCCACAAGACACATCCATAGACCACTGTTGTGTATACATCTGCATCTGTACAGGTAGAGCATGCATATCTGACATGTCACAGATATATCGTGTTGCTGCATAGTAGTGATAAACAATGTCTGTATGTGGTAGTATTGTGAAATTGTACTGTTGATGTATTGTAATACTGTACCCACCCTGTAGCACTGCCACAGTTGTGGCCACTGACTTTGCATCTCTCACCCTCTTATGTAGGTCCCTCCGGGTTACCAACAAGGCAGCAGCCTGTAGCTGGTGAGTATGGTTCATGTAGATACTTGCCAATACACCGGGCATGTAATTGCTATGGTACATGCCATGCACACATCTAACACACCTATCCAGAATGCATGCTGCACATGTGCATGTATTGTTATTGTGAAATGCACGGCATCACAGGGGTGACCATGATGGGGTATTGGAAGGGTATGTCAGACACCTGCATGATAACTAACATCCTGTCTTTGTGGAATGTGTCCACAGGGAATAACATAATGGTGGGAGACATAGCCTACAATAGGGACATGTTTGGAACAACACCCATATACAGTACAACACCAGTGTATATACTTGTAGGACAATGGCAACTGCTGCAGTGATACACTATGGCATAAGGCATCACAGTGGTCCACATTATCAGCTGGAACTAGACTGTAACATGTAGTGTTCAGTGTATGGGACACTGCAAAGTGACACACATGTGTAGGGCTTACTTCTCATGCATCTGCAAATAGGCTGAAGGAGGGAGGGGTGTCAGCATGATACACCAGTGCACTGCAGGAGGGATCCTAAGGATGCTAAGAATGGTTGTATCTGCACATAGTTAGGTTCAGGACCTTTGGCAGCTGTAAATCTACCCCCACAACAATAGCAATGGCAGTGTGTGAATACCAAGGAATGTGCACATGAGTAGACCTTGCAATCATGCAGAATAGGGGGACATGCGTAAGGCAGACTGAACATGCAGATGGCCCACGCTGGTATACTTCTGCCAAGAGTAGTGACTGCTGTAGTACACACAACAAGAGTAATGATGAACCATCATGATAAGGGTGTGCACACATATGCCCACATGGTGTGTATGCACTGAGGTCAGCATCTGCACACCAAACACATTCTGTAGACACTGCATGTGAAAGTACAGGACATATGTCACATATCAGGCTCATGTACTGCTAAGATATGCAGTCATGTGGTCCCATGGCAAATCAAGGATCATATCAATGAGGGTGTGTATACCCCCCATAGCCACAGTATGCTCTGATGGTTGTCAGTGTAAGAGTAATGGATTGGTCATGCATGGTTCACTGATGTTGCGAGCTGTGCATCAGACATCAGGCATTCACAAATGACATCTGTCCACATATTATATCAGGTATGTGTTGCTGGAAAACATAGGGGCTGTGAGCATTAAAGCTGACATAACCAACACAGTAGTACACATTCAGCAATGGGCTGTACAACTGTGAGGTGTGGTGCACAATACATTGCAGGGTGCAGAACAGGTGCACAGAATTACCATGTTCATGGGCGAAGTGGTATCCAGGGGAAGGGGCTTCACCTTGTGACACAGCACATGCATCACACACATGTATACTGTTGCTAGCATGGATTGACTATAGCTGCACTGCATGCTGTCAGGTAACATATGTTATGTATGTTGACAGAGGGTTAATAGGACTGTGTATACTATAATTGTGCAACCTCACCTGTATGTGTGTGTGTGTGTGTGTGAGTCCTGGTGGGTAGTTAGTTTGTCTGTAGGGTCACTCTGGTGAAGTGGAGGGAGGTTGGTGCATGTAGGATGCTTGTTTGCATGTGTGTGTGTGTTTGTGTGACTGGCCATGTATGCACATGTGTTATTGTAGTGTGTTCATACAGCAGTACCTCCCTCTGGGATCATGCAGTACATGTACATGGACTGCCACATTACACACCAGGGATACTTGTCATGCGTGTGATCACAGGACAGCTGATAGTATAATACGGTCTGTAACATGAAACAGGCATTGAGATGGAAGGTAGACAGCAGGTACTCCCTTAATATCACATTCAGCAGAGAGATCACCTACAACCTATGTATGCAGCACTACAGATGCATTGGGGAAATACTAGTCAACACCAGGGAGTGTATAAAAATATTACAGTTGTCACATGATTGGCTGAATGAGCATTACATACACATGACACACCATTGCGTGATATTATGGATAGAACATAGTAGCCCACACATATAGGAGCCATGCTCATGATGTCCGGACATACACAGGTTGAATACCGAATGACAGCAATGAGGCCATCAAAAACCACTACACACAGGTCAGGAAGGTAATGTAGTAACAGATCTTGTGTTGTGACCGCTTGTGTAGGAATTTAGATGACTGATATGTTAATGAGTGGTAAAAATGTGTGTATGTTAACAAGTGTGATGCAGGATGGGGTGCCACATGGACATATATGTGGGACTGTCTGTAAAGTGATGGACAGGTAGGTATTACAGAGGTGTGTGTGTGTGTGTGTGTGTGTGTGTGTGTGTGTGTGTGTGTGTGTGTGTGTGTGTGTGTGTGTGTGTGTGTGTGTGTGCATGTGTGTGTGTGTGTGTGTGTGTGTGTATATATATATATATATATATATATATATATATATATATATATATATATATATATATATATATATATATATATATATATATATATATATATATACTGTTAGGCAATGCTGTACAGGTTTTAAAGTGCATTTATTGTTTTCTCCCACAGGTGGCAAGGTGGGTCATGGTCCCCCTTTCATGCAATCTGATGCTGGTGTCCATACAGACACCAGAGATGATGATAGTACTGTTGAGGCACAGAAGGGGTTGTCAGGGGCCGACACTGTGCCATCATTTGACATTCCCCTTTTAGAAACCCCAACCCTGCACACAGTTTCAGTACCTATACATACCCCATCACCAGTGGCCATAGCAGGGGGACAGCTGGCATTTGGTAGCAGCACACAGGAAAGTGTGGTAACCATGACTACTGTGTCCGGTCACAGCAGACATAGCCAGATGTTCGGCAGGGCACCACATAAGCAGATGTCCCAGGGTGATCATGGTAGGGCCGCTGGACATCATGCTCCTGGCAGAGATGACATAGCTGGTACCAGCAGGTGCATGTTTCAGGCTGTCATGGCAGCGCAGGCACGTATGTAACACTACCCCAGACAGGGCCTGTGGCTGCAGAGTGCTGCTCTCACATCTGTAATCAACAACATCTATGAACTATCTGGTGCCATCCGTGCTTATACTGAATTCATGGATAGCCGACATGGTGAGATGATGGTCCTCATCGACCGTGGTGTGTCCATGCTTGAACGTGTGGTGCGGGTGTGGTGACGGCCGTGTGGACATAGGCCAGCAACACCTATAGTTGGCAGTCAACGTGGACATGTTAGGATACCAAGGGTTTCCCGTGGTGACAGTACCAGCCCCGGCAGTGCGGGGGGGGGTTTCTGTCCACACTACACCACAGCAGATCACGTGCACTTGGTCCTGGCCAGTCACAGGAGGGGCCTGGTACCAGCGGACATTTATCATCAGCAGGTGAGAGTAGAACATTGAGGCCTGTACCTGGACATGACCATGGAACCCCTGGCAGGCACATTCCATGTGTCCATGGCCGGAGGCAGTGAACTCCACACCCTGCCAGGTATGGTCTGCAGCTGTCCATAAACACCTGTGTAGGGCAGCCACATGGCAGAACTGTGTGCATGCATACCCACACACTATACAAACGCACCAAGGGCAAACCCATACCTACACACACCACAGCACCATGCCAAGCTCACCACAGTACACCCTCACCCACACATATGGTGCCAAATGTATTACCCACCCTCATCCTCTGGCAAACCAACATCACACCCTGTGCATATGATGATACCTGTGCCACATCCCTATCATCCATACCATATGGTTCTGATGCACATGGTGACTGTACTACAGTGTACCACAGTACTGCAGTGCAACATGTTGTAAAGAGTGGGTCTATATCACAAAATCAAACTTCCAAAATGTCGAACACCATAAGTTCGAACTTGGAAGATTGAATTCGGAAAACATTGACACTTAAAAACAGCGTTTTTTTTCCCCAGGGAAAAAATTTGCTGTTCCGAAAAACACACACATAACACAATCACACCAAACCCCTTCAAACCTACACTAAACCTAACATGCACCACTATCTATGCACTATCCTTAACCCAGCCCTAACCCTAAAGTCCGTCACTGCCACACACTAACCTGACCCGCACCCTAACCCTAAAGTCCGTCACTACCTCACACTTACCTGACCTGCACCCTACCCCTAAAGTCCATCACTACCGCACACTTACCTCACCTGCACTCTAACCCTAAAGTCTGTCACTACCCATTCGTACACTTACCTTGACCCGGTCCAAAAATACTGAAGTTGCAGAAATGGACAACTGAATTCTTTCCCTGGGAAAAAAATCAGTTTTCTGCGGCTTCGACATTCTAAACTTTCGAACTACCAAGTTCGACCTTCCTGTATTCGGTATTCGCAACATTCAGTTTTGTGATATAGACCCGTAAAGAGTACGGAGTAATGCATATATGGCAGGTAGTGTAGCTGTCCAGCAATGATGCATTATAGCTGTTAGTAACACTGGTTGATTGTGGTCCCTATAATGTTATCCATTTGTGTTGTAGGTGTACATGTGTCAGCACAAGGATGGTCTGCAGTCATATTCCACAACAGGGTATGTCACTGTGGTGATACCATGGCTGTGGCATATCTGGGGTACAGATGAACACATGTCACAGGTTACTACTCAAACCCGCTTAAAGCTGCTCAAAACTGCCTTAACCACTCTGTATCCGACAACCCTTGTTCTGCCCAACAACAAAATGAATAGTCCTTGCAGGTCTTAAACTCAGGACCCTGTACACTACAGTCACAACTCTTAACCACTGCACCATGACCACTATGAAGACAGCTGTTGTTTTACCAATATAGCTGTCAATACACATATTGAGTAGTATTGAACAATTGGCTTTACTTCCAAAGTTGTGTAGTCCTTGTTATTGATATGACTGTTGCATCACATATGTTGTTTTATCATAATGTACACATAGCAGATACATACAATGAGATACATCTGGGAGGGTATACACAACCGTGAGGTTTATACATGACAGGAATATGGTTATGTACATATAATAGGTCGATATATATCTACAGGTACATACAAATGTATACTCATACATATGTCTGTATACATATCTGTATAGTGCAACATATATATGGCCATGTGTACATCTCTTCGTATATATATATATATATATATATATATATATATATATATATATATATATATATATATATATATATAAATAGATGTGTGTGTGTGTATATATATATATATATATAAACATATATTTATATATACATGTATGTATATATAGCTATATATGTATGCACATCCTATGTGTACTGATATCCCTAGTTATGTTAGTATATATGTAGATATATGTAACTATATGTGCATACATATCTATTCTGATATACCTACTACTGTCAATATATATGTAGATATCCATATGTATATCTGCATATGTATCTCCATCTGTATATATGTAGACATATATTGCTCTGTATATGTATATAGCTGAATGTTTATATGTATATAAATATGTACATATACATATCCATCTATGTATGTTGATACGTATATGTGTATATATCTATATAGATATATGGAGAATGATATATGCATATATGTTCACCATATGTCCTGAACATGGAGTGGAGCCCTACCTCAGCCCCAATAGTCCCAACCTCTTAGTGCAAGGGGATGTCAGGTATATACTGCAGGTATATTTGTAGACTATTGCTACTGTAATAGGTATTGTCTTCACAGATATGGTGTGTGTGGGAGGTCACATCTGCTTTTAACATGTGCGCCATTGGCTACTGACTGACATCCTAAGGATGTCATAGTACAGTACCACTGCTAGCACATTAACGCTCCTGTGGACTACAGTAGATATATGGCCAATATATGTGGACAGCCTGACACATTCTGGACAGTTCAGTGGTATACACAGATCCCCTTAGTGCAAGACATGTGGACCAAGCCTGACACTGTGGATGTTAACAGCCATGTAGATGGGTATCTCACGTAATTACTGGTATACATTTGCCCCCATAGGTTAAGCATTCACATACCCCTGTCTGTCCTGACACATAATAACCACTGGTACAGAGGTGCCATGGCCACAAACTACCCTCTAGTTAGTGACATACATCTGTAGAGCATCCCACTGCTTTGTCTGACATACATATCTGTTATGGTGGCCCAACAGCAGTACATCTGGCAGGTATCTGGGCATGACATCTCACTGAGTAAGTACACTTAGCTGCTAGGCATGTAACAAAGCACTGTGCAGGCTACAGGCAGACTGGGTCTACACTGGCCTGCATTTCCTATGGGGGAATACACATGTACCTGCATATATAGCAAGCTCTACAAGCATGTCACAGCACAGAGTAACAGACACATGTGTGAAAGTGCATAACCACAACCAATGTGAACACAGCCACAGCCACATATGGTAAGCTAGCATAATATTACAGTATATGGACTATCTGTTCAACACCATCCTCATATGTGCCACTCACACACTAACCCTACATATACTGGGCCGCTACACAGTGTGGTCCGATGCCTGTCTGTGGTATGGGACATGCATGTGTTTGGCCCTACAAACATGTAAGCTGATAGGTAACATACAGTGGAGCAGCATGTAACATCAGATAGAACAGGACCAAGAACAATGACATCTACCACAGTCTGTACACAGGCCAAGGTACATATTAACAATACACACACTGTCGACAATCACCATAAGTACACAGACCTCAGTACTGTACACACAACCACAGAATGACCAGGTTATGTCATCAAATATGACCCCTACTATATATAACATGTGTAGCAGTCTGATATCTCACTGGCTTGTTATCAGATATGATGTCAATAAATATGGTGTACAGCACATATGCACCTCTTACTGCATGACATATGTACAAAGGTTGACAGAGTTGTGGCTGAAGGCACAAACACAGGGCCAATATTGACATGTTGCTGTGACAAACACAGGGCCAATATTGACATGTTGCTGTGATAACCTCATACATTTACTGTTGTAACAGGGTTTGCTGCAACATATGTCTTATGAGGGATATGAAGTCAGTAACTCCCACGGCTGTCACCATCTACTGATTGCAATCCTCACACTACTTTCTGCAGTTCACCGATAGGTGCTCTGTGGGTAACACAAGAAACAAAAGGCACCACACACTGCCCAGTCTTCAGATGACCCTACAGATGGGGTTTTCCTTGTAAACATAGCACTAACATGACAGGTATTAAAACATGTATGACAGCCATATCCACACACACACACCCTGTTAAACCAACATTACTCCAAATGTAGTATAGCAGCACTTACAGTCTGTAGTCAAGTCAGGCACATCCCCCTCCTGTGTGTTGGCCTGTTTCAACAGTGTATTTTGTTAGAGGTAAATCCCCAATCCATCTGTGATGCTGTTTGCCAAACAACGGATCTAGTTCCTGTTCACAGTGAATAAAAAGGCCTAACACCAACATGATGTTCCTAGATATTGGAGTGTGTTTCCATGCAATTATCTATGGGAATGTTACCACAGCTCTTCCACATGTAATCAGCTAGAGGAGGGATGCAATTCATGCAGAGGCCATCAGCTGATCATGAGCATCACTTACAATACACATGCTGCTGCCTAAGCAAAAAAGGTGTACTTCTCCACATCCACCAGAGAGGGAGTGAGAACGGCAGACAGAGGCAAAGATAAGTGAGGGAGGGGTGGGAGAGTAAAACCTAAACATGTTTGTGTCACACACCTACCATTACAGGGTACCAACCCCCTGACTATGTATTGCTATCACATGTCTATGCAGTTATTGGATGCACCACATAGGTTACATGTTGAGGAACCCTCCAAATGTACATGTGATGGTGACTGACAGCTGCAACAGTGATATAGTAGCTATATGGTAGGTGTTGTACATGTGCCTGTCTCAGTATTCATTCCGTTGATTCTGTTCATTTGAATTTTCAACAGGTGTGGCAGGATGTATGTGTTGACTGTAGTGTGCCTTTTTTTGAAATGATTACTTTTACTGGTGATCATCACGAGCTGTTCCTGGACTTTTTTGCAATATATACACTATTATCATTATGGACAATTGCTGACAACCTCAAGAGTCTTATTTTTTATATGATGTATTGTTGAAACATGCTTTACAGTCACTAGTTTCAGTCATTAATATTGTCTTGAGGAGCCTCGGCTCAGACTTATTACTGTATGTAGTGTCTAAATGTTTTTCACAAGAGCTCTTGTTGTTTAGACATACCATTGGTAGCAATTGTGTTTTTCAAAAATGTGAATTTACATTTGGGCACAGTATCAATAAGTTATTGATACCAAATGACCTTAACGGTTTATGGGCTGTAGACTACCAGCACTAACACCATTTTCTATCTACAGTCAACATACACAATTGTTCTTGACATTGTATAGTCTTGTTATCTAAAGATATTGCAAATAGGCCTTTTGCCCTCATGAGCAAAACTATAGGGCATCTGTCCCACATTTGGGATTTATAAATACACCAGCAACCATATATATTCATTTATTTATTTATACAGGTTGACATCATAGGCACATACAACCTTGGATCTCATACTTAGATAATTTGGTCCTTGATGACATCTTAGAATAATTATTGGGCTGACAGATTCAGCCATTTCTAAATGTTAATATCATGTACAGTTGGATCATTTCAACTATTAGAATCATATTGGAATTAGGGACATTGTGTACTGGTTGGCAGATTCTTCCCTATTTATATGAACATTTCAAAATATACAGTTCTAGTTTAGATTTCATTTACTAATCAAGAGCATCAGTGCTATTTATGAGGGCATCTGGACCATTTTCTCAGGGTTATGATACCACAATTGTGAATCACCATTACGGTTCTGATTATCGGTTGCCAGGTTTATTTCATGGCGTTATTATATTAACCATTAGAGCTAATTTGAGTTAGGTATATGGTGCATTTGTTAGTGGATATCTGCTACATCCATATAGACAGTTGTGCACCAGTTATAAACAGTATTAGCCTCTTGTGGGTTAAGCCCCATTTTTTAGAAGGGAGAGATGCCCCTTCTTTGCGTTCCTGACACTTTTCTGTGATTCTTATCAGGCTCCTACTTCCAGTTTTGGGTATTTTTTTATTAGTTATCTGTGTCATCTGCTCTCCTGACAGTCTGGCTCAACAAGCATTAGATTGGATTTTTTCATTATTTTGAATCTGGCATTTCCACATCACATTTGACCGCAGCACATTGGCAACTTATAGTCATGGATCTCAACCAACTGCTTCAGGGATTATGTGCTGATAAAGATGATATCCAAATATTTGGAATCGAACCTAAGAATGGATCCACTGAGGATAGAATATTAGATCCAGTTGACAGTTGCAGTTTGTTGTTTACACAACTTGATAAAAAGGTTAAGATATTAAGAACTAACATCTGGCAATCAAAACATTACCCCCAGAGGACTCAGTACAAAATTACAGCCATTAGTCAGTAAACCAGATGAGATACTATTAAGAGATTGGAATTTGGCTCAACAAAATGCTTCAATGTCGTTCGTCAATATATTATCTTCCTACTATGACAGAACTATACAGGTCAATATCTGTGATGTGCAACGGGTTTGTGAAGAATTAAAGAAATATGAGGATTCATCCAACTTTAAGGAGCTCTTGAGCAGACTATCTAGGGAACTGACCATCTTTGAAAATGGTTTAAAAGATAAAAAAACTACACAAATTTTCCAGGGACATGGAGGATTATGAGAGGGGAAAACCGTTTGAATCACAGAGAAGTGTCAAGTTTGTGGAGGGTACTAAAAATCCTACCCATACATGAAAAAAGAGGCCCAGATCTATTTTAAAAAAGGGCACATCTCTGAGTATAAGCTCGGGAGAGGAATCCTCCACCACAGATACTGAATCCACCAACATCAGTGATTCCCCTGTCTCCAAGAGAGGCCGTAGTTCAGGGCACCCATTAAGAACAAGAGATACAGGGGGGGACGAAAACACAGAAGTCAGAACTATAGAGGAGCTTTTTCAATCCATTGTCAAATAAATTCTGATTGTTCCAATGTGCACAATATATCTGGTCATGTTTTAACATTCACTCAGGAAACTTTGTTAAATAAAGGTCTGGGTTTTATCCCGGGTTTCTTTGTAGATGAGAGTACTTTTGTTTCATACATACTGGCCTTTTGTAGAAAAATTAATCTTAAACTATTTTTTGACCAACAGGAACAAACTCAAAGATCTACTAAATTCAGATTTCTCAAATCTAATTTCAGTCCACCCATGGATAAACATGTTGCCATATTTCAACATGCTGTCATCAAGGACTTACATCACCGATTTGGATCTTGGCATACTCTTAGACATAATTTGAATAGAATCGAGCAACAGGCCCTTATGGATCTTAGGGGGAATACTGATATCACCATTCTTCCTGCAGACAAAGGTGGGGCAATAGTAGTCATGGATTCCAGTTATTACTGGGCAGAGGGAATTAGACAGGTTTCTAACACTCAGCATTATTTGAACATGCCTACTGACCCCACTCCTAATTTCAAAAAGGAAACTGACGCTTTTTTACAATTAGCAGTAGAAGAAGGTATCAACAGTGATAAAACCAGATTTCAGTTGACAGTCAATGATCCTGTCAAACAATATTTATATTTATTGCCCAATATCCATAAGTCTTACAATACACCACCAGGCAGACCTATAGTTTCAGGCATGGGCTCACTCACTGAGCTCCTGTTTGTCTTTTTGACGCAATATCTGAAACCTTTGCTACCTTATGTCAGGGCTAGATTGCAAGACATGACTGAGTTTTTACAAACTGTCTCGGAATGCCAGTTGGAATCACACTGGTTGATGTGCACTTTAGATGTCAAATCATTATACACGTGCATCCCACATTGGGCAGGTTTGACAGCATTGGAATATTGGCTTCACAGAACTAACATCTACGATCCGGGCTTCAACACCTTGCTAATATGTATGGCAGAGCATGTTCTTACCAAGAATATTTTTTACTTTCAAAATCAATGCTATTGGCAGATTCAAGGCACTGCCATGGGAGCATCATTTGCACCAATATATGCTGATCTATTCATGGGTTATGTTGAAGAACATATTATTTACAATGAACTACACAATCTGTATTTGCCTGAGGTAGATATATGGAGACATTACCTAGATGACTGTTGGCTTGTGTGGAGAGGGGGTAGTGAGTATCTCATGGAATTTATTGAATACCTCAATGGCAACAAGTGGGGGGTTGAGTTTACTGTAAACCACAGCCTGCAATAGATTTATTTCTTGGATTTCCATCTACAAAGGGAACCGGATAATACTTTGCGTACCACGGTTCACAGGAAATATCCCCAATACAATAGCTTTTTACATGCCTCCAGTCTTCATCCCAAGCACATTATTAAAAATATTCCCAAATCACAGTTCATGAGAATTAAGAGAATATGCTCATCACAGCAGGACCTTGCTCATTGCCAGAATGACCTCTCCAATAGATTTCTGCAGAGGGGTTATGACATAATGTCAATTCAGCTTTACAATGGACCAAAAACTTATCCAGGGATAACCTTTTGACATACAAACAAAAAGTTAGTAGTTCAAACCAGGATAAGGTCAGGTTGGTTACCACTTTCGGTAGAAATACGGGTCAACTGATGGATGTTATTGACAAGCATTGGAACATACTTAAAACCAATACACGTTTGGATGACTGGTTAGGGGATAGATATCTTTTTTCCTATCGTAAAGGAAAAACTCTTGGGTCTCATTTCTCCCATTATAAGAAAATCACACACCAGGATACTGCATTACGACAAACTACATTATCTGGGGAAAAACTGGTTGGATGTTACCCCTGTGGTCATTGCTCTTTTTGTAAATATGTTTTTAAGACTAAAAACTTCACTAGTAAAAATACGGGACAACTGTACAATATCAATTGTTTTGCCAGTTGTGGTACAGATTGGGTTATATATCTGGCCACATGCTCATGTCAAGCTTTTTATATAGGACAAACCTCCAGACAATTCAGAATCTGTATGTCCGAACATCTAGGGGACATTAGGAATGCCAGACCCACTAATGCCTTATATAGACATTGTTTGATCCATAAAACAGCCAAATTTTCCTTCACGGTTATTGATAAAATTTCAGGAAACAGATCTTTTAAAACTGGATGGCATAATTTATTAAACAACAAAGAAAAGAGATGGATTGTTAAATTAGGTGGTCTTTTTCCACCGGGTCTAAATGATAAATTATAATATTTTCTCTTAGTGAATAACAAATTTTCATAATAATGACCCATATTCAGTGCATGTTTGCTTTTTAATATATGATTACTTGAATTTCAAATATTCTTTAATTTTTAATTCACATTTTTCCCACAGGAAGTGATGTCAAGACTGCTCTGTTGGATTCTTTATAAATTACAGTATTTGAATTGCCATTATTGTTCAACCACTGATGAAAGCATTTTGCTGAAACCGGTCTGGTTCTCAGTAAACTTTTTGCTCTTGTCTTCCGGGTGCTGGTCTTTTCTTGTTCAGTATCAAGGTTGTTTGGTCCGTGCATCTACCGTACTTGCTAGCCTGGTCTTTCTGACTGCATGAAGATGTTTAAGCGTCAACACAGACAGAAACACAAATGGCCAGCAGTTGATGTGGTTCAGAGTATAAAATAAAGCACCAACACAAGTGCTAAAATAAGAAACTTTAATGAACAGACCGGTTTCGGCAAAAATGTGCCTTCTTCAGTGTGGAATAAATGGACATGCAAAATCACACAAGACAAACATATTTATATATACCCTCCACCAATAGGAGCCACCCTTATCAGCAGGTATAATCGTAATGTCATGATTGTTACGTAACTGTTGTAGAGCCATGATTTCTTGTAATGAAAGGTTGTGTCCTAACATAGTATATTCTTTATATGGAAGAACTCATATTAATGAACACAGAAGTGACATTAGAAACAGGAAGGAAACCAATGCTCTCTATCGTCATGTACTTAAACATCAGCAGGCACAGTTTTCTTTCATGGTTATTGACAGGATTATTGGGGATAGAGGTAACTCCCAAGGATGGCACAGTATATTAAATCATAAGGAGAGATACTGGATCATTACCTTGGCTGCGTTATTTCCACCAGGTCTGAATGACCATTTATAACCATAATTTTTATGAAGAATAAAATATTTTTACTTTATAACTGGATTTTGGTCATTATCAGCCCTATGATTTGCATTACATTTGGGTTTATGTACACTGTATATATATATATATATATATATATATATATATATATATATATATATATATATATATATATATATATCTATGGATTTCACTATATGTAGGTGACATATCTATATTTGTTGGACCATTTGGCCCAGCACATTTATTGTGCATATGTTTTATGTTTATAAATATGTACATACCCAATGTCATTGCTAATGTATGGTTAATATATGGATTGGAGTCCAAATTTAGTATATTACCCTGCTTTAGATTTCTGATACATATTTATTTACCAATAGTGTTAGCTTCACTACAGATATTTTCATTATTCTCTATTTATTTTCTTGATTTTGCATATTAACCATCACTTTATGTTTATGTAATGGTTTGTAGGAACATACAAAGGCTCCTATTGGTGGAGGGTATATATAAATATGTCTTGTGTGATTTTGCATGTCCATTTATTCCACACTGAAGAAGGCACGTTTTGCCGAAACCGGTCTGTTCATTAAAGTTTCTTATTTTAGCACTTGTGTTGGTGCTTTATTTTATACTCTGAACCACACCAACTGCTGGTCATTTGTGTTTCTTACATTATATTTCCGGGCCGTGCAGAACCTACGTGCACAGCATTTTTGTTTGACTAAGCATCAACACAGCCACACTCTCACAGGGACACACATTGACACACTTGGCAGGGTCAGAAATACAACTCTCCACTAGTTAGATTGCCACAACACAGTACTGTGCAGGTATCACATGCACCACAATGGATATATGGAGGTTATATGGGCAAAGGGTATGTGGAGGTGTCTGACATCAGACAGCATGCTTTAGTATGCCAATGGGAGTTGTAGTGAGTGTGCATGTGGTCATAAGCATCATACACCATGCACACAGACACAGGGTACCAGTACTGACATGCATGGGTGCATTGCTTCACGGGTGTGTAGTGGTCGACTGTGCAAGATGGCTATACAAGGCTAGGTGATGGGTATATCTTGGCATCAGGCCACATGACAATGGTCTGCATTGTGGCTCAGGGGTGTAGTGTCTGGATTTGCCCACACAAGTGGGTACTGTATTCACCATCCAGTCACCTGAGTAACTATTGTGTGTGGCCATTGCTGTGCATTGCTTGCCATGTATGTGTTCCTTAATCCATGACATGGACAATGTCTGGGATGTGCACACCTCCCACATGCATGTACAGTGACATGTGGAACTATACCTGGGGTGTCTGGCCCATGTTGTGTACATAGATTGTTATCATCAGATGTGCCAGTCCTGGCCTCATGTGGCGGGAACTGTTAATGGACAGCAGGTTGACCCTGCACCTACATTGATACCATGATACAAGTATTCCCTGGTGTCAGTGGCATCTGTCCATACAGGGCATGTGATTCCGGCATGGTATGTCCTTTGTGGGTCACATTTGATGGCACCACAGGTGTTACAGGTGTCCAGTGGGGAACATAGGGAAGGTGCACTGTCTGCATGTGCATGCCTATTGGACTGATGGACAGGGTGCCATGCCCTCTGTATTCCACTGCAATTACACCATTGTTACTATCTGTGGGCAATATGCAGGGTACTACCAACATAGCGGTTGCTGCTTAGGTAAGAGGTTGTGTGTATGAAACATGGGTTGAGAGTGTTCTCTGGGTAATACATGGGTTGCTAACTTTGTTCACCTAGCCTTGATGTCACATGTAGGGTTATGGAGTTGCACCCCAGCCTCTCAGCTATTTCACATCCGTTATCCCTGTATGGTGGTCATTGTGACACATACTAGGGCTACCATATAAGAAATTTGCAAAACCCATTCCACAATGAGTCCAGTTGTTATACACTCACAGCCACCGCCACACAGGATATGAATAACTAACACAGACGCACACACCTGCCATGTCTGGTATTAGAACTCCTACCTAAGCAGTTTATTACACTACAGCACTATGTAGTTGTAGGATGCACCATGGAGATTACTGTTGTACTCTTTCCCCAAAGTTGTATTTCACAGTGAATGACATCAGCAGGCTTGTCAAAGTTGGGCATTTGGACTGTAGTGAGTGTGATTTGCCTAAAAAGCATTGCTCCCTACACAGACATAGAAAAACACACAAATACATCCAGAACTGCCATGTGTGGGAATATAACCCCTACCAGAGTTCTATAGCACACTACAGCATGATGCTGTTATATGACATGCCATAGAGATTACTGGAATATGCCTTTCCCAAAGGTGTATTTCACAGTGAATGACATCGACGGGATTGTCAAAGTAGGGCATTTGAATTGTCGTGAGAGTAACTAGCCCAAAAAGCATTGCTCCCAACACAGACATAGAAATGCACACAAATACATCCAAAACAGCCATGGTTGGGAATAGAACCACTACCAGAGTTCTACATCACACTACAGCATTACAATGTTACAAGACATGCTGCGGAGATTACTGGAGTATTCTTTCCCCAAAGGTGTATTTCACAGTGAATGACATCAGTAGGATTGTCAAGGTAGGGCATTTGAATTGTAGTGAGTGTGACTAGCCTAAAAAGCATTGTTCCCTACACAGACATAGAAACACACACAACTCCATCCAAAACTGCCATGTGTGGGAATAGAACCCCTACTAGAGTTGTATATCACACTACAGCATTACTCTGTTACAGGACACACATAGGCTCATAGGTCCATAGGCTAGTACTAGGTTCATACCCCAGAGATTACTGAAGTACTCCTTCCACAAAGGTCTATTTCACAGTGAATAACATCAGCAGGATTGGCAAGTTTGGGCATTTGAATTGTAGCGAGTGTGACTAGCCTAAAAAGTATTGCTCCCTACACAGGCATATAAACACACACAACTACATCCAAAACTGCCATGTGTGGGAATATAACCCCTATCAGAGTTCTGTATCACACTACAGCATGACAGTTGTATAGGGCATGCCATGGAGTTTACTTGAGTACTGCTTCCTCAAAGGTGTATTTCCCAGTGAATGACATCAGCAGGATTGCCAAAGTAGGGCATTTGAATTGTAGTGAGCGTGAGTAGCCTAAAATGCATGGCTCTCTACACAGACACACACACACACACACACACACACAGTTGCCATGTCTGGGATTAGAACACCTACATAACTAATTTATCACACTGCAGCAGTACGTAGATATGGGAAACACCACAGAGATTTCTGTTCCACACCTCTCCCAAAGGTATATTTCACATTGATTGACATCAGCAGCCTTGCTAAAGTAGGGCATTTGAATTGTAGTGAGTGTGACTAGCCTAAAAAGCATTGTCTCTACACAGACAGGGACTAGCACAGTTGCCATGTGTGGGATTAGAACTCCTATTTAACTAGTTTAGCACACTATAACAGTATGCAATTATAGGATGCACCATGAAGATTACTGCGCTACACTTTTCCCAAAGGTGTATTTCACAGTGAATGACATCAGCAGCCTTCCCAAAGTAGGGCATTTGAATTGTAGTCAGTGTGACTAGCCTAAAAACATTGTTATCTACACAGACAAAGACACACACACACACTTTCCATGTCTGGGATTAGAACTCCAACCTAGCAAGTTTATCACTTTATAGCAGTACACAGTTATAGGATGCCACACAGAGATTACTTGGCTACACCTTTTCCAAAGGTGCAATTCAAAGTGGATGCCCTAAGCCGGCTTGTCATAGTAGGGCTAAGGGGAAGGCAGTGTGTGTTCATGGGCCATAACCCATTCATCTAGAGGTTAGCACACAACATGTGGGCACATGCAGGGTTATATTCCACAGGTATGTGTATACAGCTGCTAGATGATTACTTCCTTGTACAGTCATGTTGTACAGCTAGCACTTGCACCACATAGTCTGTAATGCTGTCAGATACCAGTGTCTAATGTTTGCAGTGAGTGGCATTTATACCTCATGTGGTTTTAGCCATTTGGCTGTGTCCTGGGTGGGACAGGCCTCATAATGGATGGTTCCTTGTCACAATCACTCTCTTCCACACATCTATGTATGTCTAATTGTGGCTTATTTTAGTGTTTTGTCCATGGATATATGTCTATATTCGTATCCACTGTGTGTGCAAAGCATGACTGGTGCATACTGAGGAGTGTATGCACTAACACCTGGAACTGCCAGATATGTATGGTCCCACTGTTGTTTGCAGACATGGGCTTCATTTGTTTAGGTGTGTGAGCATGCCCATGTTGTTGTCTGACATTGCCTTCATTTTTCTAAGTGTGTGAGCATGTCCAGTATGCCCTCCTGTATTGCATGTGTGAATCAATTCCAGGTAGTTTGCACTCCAGTGCAGACCTTTGTGTTGTAGACCTACAGGTAGCAAACTGTTTCTGCATGGTATACATTGATCATTTAGCAATATGGGACAAACTGTGAAGGGGATAGTGTGTACTGTAAATTATTGTGTCTGTGCTTCTTCAGCTGCATGGTACTGCTGTTAGCAGAGATATTCAGACATGTGTACTGTTACACACTCTGATGTTTTCTGTCCTCATGTACTGTCAGGTGAACATTCTTGCTCACAGTGATGTCTTGAGGGACAAGGGTGACTGCAGCTGTCTCAGGTATTGTGGGCAGATGTCTACATATTCATGGTAAGTTGTGCCATTCTGGAAGGGGAGGTGCAGACACTTGCTGCTGGGTCTGTGTATCCA
The DNA here is from genome assembly GCF_019279795.1 of Protopterus annectens. Taxonomy (NCBI): domain Eukaryota; kingdom Metazoa; phylum Chordata; order Ceratodontiformes; family Protopteridae; genus Protopterus; species Protopterus annectens. Next base: position 1,030,069,350 of record NC_056730.1, read on the forward strand.
GTTCATCACCTTGGTACAGTGCTGGCAGAGGATCCCATATGTGTACACCTGACTGTTACTACATTTCTAAGTTGGGTTGGGGGGAGCACACCTGACTGTTTCTACATTCCTACACAGGACTGGGGGAGGGGGCACTCCTGACTGTTGCTACTTTCTACGCAGGATTGAGAGAGGTGGCATACCTGTCTGTTTCTACATTTCTATGCAGTGGTTGGGAGGAAGCACACCTCACTGTTTCAACATTTCTACACAGTATTGGGTGGGCACACCTGACTATTTCTACATTTCTTCACAGAACTGGGGGGCACACCTGACTGTTTGGATTGGGAGGAGCACCTGACTATTTCTACATTTCTGCACAGGATTGGTGTGGCACACCTGACTGTTTCTATAATTCTACACTGGATTGGGGGGGCACACTTGACTGTTTCTACATTTATACAAACGATTGGGGTGGCCACCTGACTGTTACTACATTTCTACACAGGATTGGGGGGCACACCTGACTGTTTCTACATTACTACATAGGATGGGGGCACACCTGACACTTTTATACATTTGCTATGACTGTACTGGTATGCCAGGTACTCCATTTCATTCTGTATTCTAACCTATCATGCTGACTAGAGGCATATCAGTGTACTACAGGTCTTAGCTTTGATTGACCTACATATTAGTTTCTGACTTCCTACCCTTCAGAACTGACATCCCACTGCCTGACCTGCTGTAGTCTGTCTGTGTAGGCCTGGTGGGGTTTACCCATAGGCATCATTCAGAGGCCATAACACAGCCTTTGTTTGTGTTTGTCTACACCTGTCCTGCTGGCTGAGACTGTTGTTGGGTATGTGATCTTCCCTGACTGACATGTGTGAGTCATATGTACACACATGTGGCCCAGCACATTTCCTGCAGTAGATTTTGTCACCCTGTGTAGTACTGGCTAATATGGTGACACCAGTATTTGTTACCGAACTCATGGTGCAACTATAGGTGTCTAGTATCTACTGGCATACCATTTAGCCACCTGATACCCTTGCATGCTCACATCCATACCATAAATACAGGTAACAACACATTCTACTCCATTCGGCATTTGGTAGGTTGAGTGACTTACCTTGTGGGTGTCCCAGTATTGAGGATGGTGCTGCAGGTCTGCCTATGTTGGATGGACATAGTACACTCTCAACACATGGTTGAGCACAGGTAGTGTCATGTTTGGCATCCCTTTTCCTGTATGTGCGAGGCAGAGAGAGGTGTTATTCCTTGGGTCCCCTCCTGTGTCAGTGTATGTGCTATGCATTGCCTCTTTGCCAAGGCCAGGGCATACTGGGCATGCCTCCTTCTGCCTACAGGGCAGGCTCAGGTTGTTCCTCCTCTGAGTCACTCTGTGCCTGTGCAGGCTTTGGCAATGGTGGGGGGCTGTGTGGCCCTGCCCCATGCTGTTTCTGTTGCAGCTGTTTCTGCAGGATCATACTGTGCAGCATGACACATACGATGACAATTTGGGTGCATGTATTTGGTGAGTATTGCAAGGCTCCACCAGATGTATCCAGGCACTGGAACCATGACTTGAGCATCCCAAACACATGTTCTATTATAATTCTGTTCTGTGTCTGTGCCTCATTATGGAGTTCTTGTTCAGGTGTATGTGCATTTCTGTTGGGTGTCATCAGCCACGGCTCCAGTGATTAACCTGCATCCCCCACTAGGTGACCATAAGGGATGTCCCCATTGGCAAATCTCTGGTATAGCTGTGTCAGATGCCAGATGTGAGAATCGTGATAGCTTCCAGGGCAGCCAGCACACACATTCATTATTATGCCCTGGGCATCGCACATGACCTGGCAGTTGATGGAGGTGAAGCCATTGCAGTTGATGTAGACCCTACCACACTCACCGGGTGGTGCTTTGATGCATATGTGCATGCAGTCTATAGCACCCACTACCTTAGGGTATTCTGTGAGATCCCCATCATATCCCTTGTTGGCCTTTGGAAGGAACCTGTAGATAGTATTGTTAGGCTTACACATACTGTGGTATCCACTGGGATGGGGTACCCTCTGTTAGTTCTGTGTGTCAGGTGTGGCCAGCACAGCTCAACAATTTGCTGTAAGAGATCCCTGTCCACCCTATAGTGCTCCACTATCTCCAGCTCATGTAGCCCCTAGTAGGTTACCCTGGGTCTGTACACTCTTCTCCGTCTCCTCACTGTGGGTTGGCCGACAGCATTCACTTCCTCATCACCTTCAGCCTCTTCCACATGTTGTTGTATGATAGTTATTGCAGCCCCTATCATTTTGTTGTTTTGTTTGTTAAAACTTTCCCGTTTGTATACACCAGTGGTGTAGAGTATGGGAAAAAACAGAGGAAAAGGTGTTTGCATAGTTTATAGTAGTATTCTGGGCTGGGCTGGTCTGCTGCCTGTGTAATTGGCTAATTCTGATACATTTCACCTGTCAGCAATGCTAGTTTTCCTAGATTACCTTCCTACTGCTGTTTTCCCTTCCCATTGCCTTCCTGTTTAAGCCGGGGGCATGCTGCACAAACACAGTGCTCAAATGTGTACATAGCTGCTATTTCCTGGTTTACTTTTTTTTTCCTTTAAAACCCGGTACGCGGCATGCACACTCGCTTAGGCAATGTAAAGAGTGCTAGGCAGCCTCAGACACACCCCCTTGCTTAGCTGTGCTAAGCTATGAGAAAACCTGAGCCAAGGGGCTCCAATCCACTTACAGTATGCCTGACACACCATCCTATGATGTCAGCTAACTCCTTTGCTTGCACCAAGCTCTCCCTCCTCTTACACTGTTGGGAGCTGCCTAGCATGCAGGGGAAATCTGGATTCACTATCATTCCCCTCATTTGCATAGGATTGCCTGCTAATGCATAGTTACATGTCCCACACTGAGTCTACCCCCTTAGCAACCACTATTCACTGGCCATGTTGTCTGCCTGCCATTGAGTATAATGGCAGAATAGTGATTTTGGTCAGAATGCTTATTTAAGGTATTTTTTATTTCCCCCGATCCCATTTGTGTGCCGCAGCCCTACGCTTAAACAGCCGAGATCGGCTAAAAAAAATAAAAGTTGATTTTTTTTTTTTAAGTGTTTTTCATGCCAATGGCCTTATAGTTGGCATTGGCATGATTTATACATGATATCTACCCTTTATTTGGAACTGTCATGGCTCCATTTTGTAATTTGCAGAAATGTACTTTGTTACTGGCAGAGTACATTTCTGCAGATTACACTAGTCCTGCACGGCCGGTTTCCAGCTTCCTGGATCACAAATTCATCTCATTTGTATGGATTTCTCCTGCAAATGGGGTAATTTGCATACAGGGGCTGAGTCCATGCAGGAATAGTGAATGAGCTCTCATGCATGCCCCTACAGGTTATTCCTGGATCACACGGCAGACATATTTCCTGCTGGAGCTCCTGCACTAGTCCTGCATGCCGTGTAGGGCTTGCAGAATCTGGGGGAATGAGTCTGGGTATTGGGCATTCACCCTATGAACTTATTGTTTGATTATTTGAGCATTAGTATTTCATAAGATCTTTTACTCATATGCTGCCAGTTTGTTGGCAGTAGCCCAACATTGCTGAATGGCTGGATCCACTATATGTGAGTGCTCTGCTTTGCTGGACTGTGCTATGATGTCTCAGCTATGTTAATTTGGTTTTACTTAACTGTACTGGCAGGAAACTCAAGTTCTGCACTAAAGTGTTATTGCTTTGTGATATACAGTAACACGTTACTTAAGTTGACTGGCTGCCACAGAACCTTCTATTTAAGTAGAAGTGCCTTTCTTGTTCTTATGTTCTGTTTTCCTGGGCTGCACTGAACTGCACAACTTGTCTCATGATGTTATTGAGTGTTACTGGATGTGACTATGCTGCTGATCCCAGAGAAGTGAAAGTTTTGTCTTGCCACTTTAAATAGCAGTGCTTGCTTTTTTTCACTTCGTTGAGCTGCACTAACATGTGCATTGTGTAGTGGTCAGGAGTGATGCTCTCCTTCTATGCAAGCCACAACAATTAAATCTGTCAGTAGTATTAGTGTCTCCATATTAACCACTTTTAGAGCTGTTGTTTTCTTCACTTCATGTTCAACCTTGCTGCTGTCCATTGCACTGTGAGAATCACTATATATCAAGATTAATTTTATGTTGGATTATTGGGTACGTGTATATGTGTCAGTGGTACTGTGTGATGCTCACAAACCTTGGTTTTAAGTGAGAGGTTTTCCTCCATGTTGATAAGATACCTGTAATTGCCTATTATTATTATAAATGCTGTTAGGGACAGTAAATATAGCCCTTGTTTTAATTACTTGTGTACTATTTCTCTAAGCTATTAAAGTTTAAGTCTCTGACCACCTTGCAGAAGAGAAACATCGATTATTGATACCCTGAGCATTCAAAAATTAAGTCTATGAGTTCAGTCTTTTCTTCAGTTTTAATTGTAACCACCTTCATCTGTTGTTTGTAATTTTTTCAACTCCATACATATTTTAACTTAACTGTTAAGTGATACATTGAAAGAAGTAAAATCACCTGGCAAACAGGGATACTAAAATCAGTTTTTGTCTTGTCTATGGGCAGCCTCATAGTACAGGATGTCCTTGGGCAGTATAATAACATTCTAATACTCACAATCAATCAATTAAAGCTTGATACAATATAATCTGTAAGAGGTGCAGCTATCTTATCAATATGGAGGAAAAACTCTCACTTAAAACCAAGGTCTGTGAGCATCACTCAGTGCCATCCATTCATATTCGTGTACCTACTAAACCAAAATACACTGATGTCAAAACATTATTTTTAAAACCTCCTATATCTAGAAGGATGATTCTCTTCATAAATGCACTACAACAGCATTACCACCCTCTCATGTAGTAAAGGCTCTATCCTTGGTCCCATCCTTGTTAACCTTTTCACCAGCATCCTCTATACTTCCACACAACAGGCCACCCTAATACAATGCACAGATGATTCCACTCTCATTTCCACATCTGACAACATGGTATACATCAAAAAATTACTCAGGAAGCTTTAGCAACAACTGAAACATGGTTTTGTAACTCACAACTGATGCTCAAACCAAAAAAGACCAGACTACTACTCTTTTTTTTTCCACAAATCCCTCTCTCATGAAAAAAAAAATAAATTTAAAGTCTTCTCTCTCTTTTTTTAACATTTTTATTTTGTTTTCATTATAAACATACGCAAATGTACATATAACAAGTACAATAAAACAATAACAGAATTATTTACAATATTTACCTTCATCCATGATAAACAATAATTTTATTCATGAGAAGTTATCAGTATTTGTTCAAAAGGTTTTCCAATTTTTGCCATGCTATTTATTATGAGTAATGTGGTGAGTTCTATAACAAATGGTCTGCAGTTCTTTTCTAAAAACAACTTTTGCTAAATTAATAAAATCTTTAAACATCAAATCTTGTTTCCTTTTCCAGTTTAAAGTAATAACTTTTCTGGCAATTGCAAGAATCGACCAGAGTAACTGAATCTGAGACTTGGGTATTACATTAGGTATAGGAACATTGGGGTCTATATTGGAACATCAAATATTTAACAGTTCAAATCACTAAAGGTCGACCCTTAGTGATCGAACTGTTAAAACATCAAATGTTCCAAAAAAAAAATTAAAACATCAAAAAAAAAAAAAAAACTAAATGATGTAGGCAGGGGGGCAATCCCCCTGCACCCCCCACTACTTAAATATACCAACTCCAAGATCGCACTTCAGTGCGTTACAGTGCAGAAATGGAAAATTTCCATTTCCTACACTGCAGCACAATCTCAGAGTTGGTATATTTAAGTAGCAGGGAGTGTGCAGGGGCTTGCACCCCCTGCTTACAGCAATTACTTTTGATTTTTGTCTTTTTTTAATTTTTTTATTTCTAACTCGATGTTACTGAGCTACGATGATATGGTATTGACCATATCGTATTCGAAGTTCAGAAACTTTGAGTTTGTAATATAGACATGGAACATTGAATAGAATTATTAGAAATATGACAGTTATCACACCATAAAGCATTTACAAAATATCTGAAGTTTTTCCAGTATTGAACAACATTTCTACATTCAATGAACATGTGAACCCAGTTGGCCTCTAGTAGTTCATCACATTTCCAACATTTACATTTACTGTTTTTGAGTATAAGATTTATTTTATGTGGAGTATAGAAACCCCTATTCATAACTTTCCATGTATACAATCTTCAATATAATGAAAAAGAGGTACCATACATAGAATTCAATAACAATTTTTGGCTTCATCAGATATTTGTTCTCCATTAATCTTTATATAGTAATTCCAAAAATCTGAGTCAAACTTTAGAGTGTCTTCTCTTAGTATCTTACAGATAGAGGAAATGCTTAATTTTGGATTATCTGCCTTTTCAAGACACCTAATAAAAAGTTGAATCAAACTAGGTATAGATTCAGTCTCTAGGTTGATTGATACTCTCATTTTATTTTCTATAAACTGCTGTAATGAGTATATAAACAGCCAACTGTCTTGTTTATTATCAAAATTACATAAAAGAGAGTTTAGTGGTTTAATACTCTTATTTTCAACAAACTGATGCCAGAATACAAAGTTCTTTTTCTTTAATTTTTACATCGCATTGATGTGGAAAGAATCCAGGCAATTAGGGGAGTATGCTATAGGGAATATAAGAAATAGAAATTGTTTAATGTAATTACAATCAGTTATATTTTTAAAGTTATTAAATATTTGATTAATGCCATAAGAAAAATGATCAAACTTCTTATTAAATAAACAAAATTCATGTAAAAGCCAATGGACTCTACTTATTCCATATTGTTCCTTAAATTGATTTTCTATAGCTCTGACATCAGCTATATGAATCTCATGTATTGTTTTCCAGCTATATATATATAGGTAGGTGTGATCCAATGTAATATTACATTAATTATAACTGATTTTGAATAAATATCTAAGCTAGTGAATGCTATCCCATTACTGTTCCAAGCTCTAATGTGCCATTTATATGAAATCCTAGGTTTTAAGGGGAACCATAAAAATGTAAGTAGCATGGAATCTAATTTTTTAAATAAGTTTTTATGAGGGTGTAGTATCAATGACTGTATAAAAAACAAAATTTTAGATAAAATTATCATTTTAATTAAACAGAGCCTACCCTCCATTGTGAAACACATTTTATTCCATCTTTTGATGATCTCACTAATGGTGGTTATTAAATTATTGTAGTTTAGTTTAACAGGCTTTTTCCATGTATTACTGACACCCAAATATGCTAACACATCATTCTCCCAATTAAACAGTTTATTCTCTCTTAGGTTTTTGTTGATCTTTTTGTTAATTAGTAATGTTTTGGATTTATTGTGATTAAATGTAACCCCTGAAATTCTTTCAAACTTGCTTAGGTATTTATAACATCATGCAAAGAACCATCAAAATCACCCAATGTTAACAACATATTATCAGCAAATAATTGTATCTTAGGACAATAGTCCTTATTAATTTGAAAGCCTTTTATATTTTGCTTGTTTCTGATGTATGTAGCAAAAGGTTCCATTGAAAGAGCAAACAATAACGGTGACAAAGGGCAACCTTGTCTATTTCCCTTGAGGATTTCTAGTGGTGAGGATAGACATGATCTGATTTTCACATAAGCTTGTGCCCCATTATAAAATTTCATTAATAATATAACAAAATCTGAGGAGAATTCAAAACCAATCAGAATTATTTGTAGATAAGACCAACTAATAAAATCAAAAGCCTTTTTGATGTCTAGGCTGATAATAATCAGTTGTTTTTTTATATTTGCATACTATGTCTATTAATGATAGTAATTTAACAATGTTATCTTGCACTTTTCTATAAAGAATGAACCCTGTCTGATCATTATGTATTAGATTAGGCAATATTTTCTTTATCTTATTAGCTAATATTGTCATGAAAATTTTATAATCCATGTTTAGCAATGAAATTGGCCTATATGAATCATAAGATTTGGAGTCCTTACCTGTTTTAATATGGGGGAGATAACTAAGTATTTATATGATGGGGATGTTATACATTTTTGCTTAATCATGTTAAAGGCACTCACCATTTTCTTTATTATATATTCAGGAAAAATCTTATATAGTTCAGTAATTAATCCATCCAGACCTGGAACTTTATTATCTTTTAATTTTTTGCTCTTTCACTTCTGTTAGTGTTATTTGTTTATTTAATATGTTATTTTGTTGCATTGACACATTAGTAGTTATATTTTCTTGAATAAAAGTATTTATTACATTATCTGTCACCAAAAGTGATGTATTATTTATATCTTTATAGTAGTTTTTGAACACTTCTAATATGCCCATTTTGTGAGATGCACTCTTAACTGAACCATCACTTTTATATTTAATCTCATTATTAAGATTTTGATTGCTTTTTTTAAGATCTTACTACTATTTTATGTAGATATTTGGAATTTACAGCATGAGATTCTAATTTTAATTTTTCCAGGTTCATGGCTACCTTATGATTCAGAGCTTCTAAGTATTTTTGATTTAACTTAGTAATTTCATTATATGCTACATTGTTATTTGGTTTTGCGTCCATTTTTATCTTGTCTATTTTTTTTGTAAGTCTAAAAGCTCTTTGTCCCAGATGCTATTCTACCATATATGTAAACTTTAAAGATGTCCCATAGTATAGTATCAGTCACTTCACAATTATCATTTGTTTCCATAAACATGTCTATTTCTTTCATTATCCATTCCCTGAAGTCATTTAACTTAGTTATGTAAGCAGGAATTCTCTGTAGAAATCTTAAATCATCTGTATGTGTAGTTAATGTAAAGTTTATAGCATTGTGGTCTGAAAGTGGACAAGTCATTATAGATATGTCACTTATTTTACAGTATATATTATTTGACACAAAGACCTTATCAATGTTTGTTTGTGTACTAAACTGATATGAATAATGAGTATAGAATAAGGAATAATGTTCTCTTAGGCCATGTATATATTTAAGGTTCATCTGGTTTGTAAAGTTATTTAACTTCTTGGCTTGAGATGTTAGTTTTATTTTACCATTTTTAGAAGTATCATTGCCTGACAATAGGCAGCTAAAATCACTTGTTGTTATAATTTCCCCTTTTGCATTTAAAGTAATCAGGTCCAGATATTTGTCAACATATTTAGTGCTCAGTCCTGGTATCCAGTATGTATTAATCATAATATAATACTTCTTATTGATTTCCAAAATAACCGCGCTTAGCATCCCAACTTTATCTGAAATCGTATCTATAATTCTTGGCATAGTATAAGTATTTTTCCATAGAAAAAGAGTGCCCCTTCTCTTAGTCTTAAAACGTGAATCAGTCAGAATGGTATAGAAATTGAATGAGTATTTTTGTAGATCTTTTTTTAATAGATGGGTCTCCTGTAAAAAGATGATCTGGGCTTTACGAATTTTGATATATTTAAGCAAACCAGCTCTTTTGACATTATTATTCAAACCATTGATATTTAATGATAAACATTTATAAGCCATTGACTATAATGTGTATGTTATTACTAAGTGAAAACCTTTCTTCCATGTTGACTTGAAATCTACTGAAAACTTACTTATCATGGATGAATAACATGTATTAAGCACTACTTTCAAAAACCCAAAACTATTTACAAACACATACATGAAACATAAAGTTTCTGGCTTAGTTAAAAACTTAAGTAAACCATCCATCCACCACCTCTCCAATACCAAAAGACACAAATCATCCATCTCTGCTTAGAATATAGTATAAAACAAAAATAGACAAGCATTATGAAAGCAACTAAAGAAATCTGAACCCATGAAATATACATTAGAATGAGAGTGCCCAATATATCTGAAGCTATATGAATAGGTTACATATGATAACACCTCTACTACGTAGATATGCCATAAATACAGATCATATCAAAGTATGTATAAACATTAGAAGCTGAATGTTAAGAAGACTGTCATTATTTCCAAGACTTTATAAGACACATCAGAAAATTTAACCATTTTGTCAGTCATCTATCTAACAATTTTTATGTAAGGATCTGTTGAAAAAAAAAAATATATATATATATATATATATATATATATATATATATATATATATATATATATATATATATATATACATGCATAAAACACTTATTACAACATAACTATTATATCTTGCAATATTATACACATTAACAATATCTATGTTGACATCTTTCATCAGGAAGGGGGAAGAGGCCTCACAACCCTCTGTTTAATTACTAAAGGTTTAGTTATATAACATAGGTCTGATGTCAATATGCATAGTGAGTTTTCTAATGCAGCTCCTAGTTCACTTGATGTCATTTAGTTACTAATAGTGTCATTGAATCTGCAGAATATATGCATCTATAAGAGAACATAGGCATTCCCAAAGGAGTTAAACACTTTTATCAGAACTAATTATTTACCATTTAAAGTATCTAGTGAAGGATAACAGAATTTAAAGAGAAAAGAATTCTAAGTACATACATTTAACAAGTTCAAAAGGTCAACTGATGTCATCACTGTTGTTTTGTAAAGCTGAAGCTTCATAAACTTGTTAAAAAGTATTGAAATAGGCTCATGCACAACAGAAGTTGTCTCTAGTGAAGAATAAAGCATTTTCGGTGGGAAATTCAGATCTTAAAGCTTTTAGAGTTTACAGAAAGCAAAAAAAAAAAAAATACGCTCAAGCTGCTTTGTCAGTGCCTGTCATCAATCTCCATAATGAGAACAGTCACACAGACCACCAGTTTCCTCACAAAACATGAACATCATGAAAAAATTAACCCTTTCATATAAAAACAGCTATTTATAAGTAACAACAGCTGTCTCAAATCAGAAATCATATTTTAACATTAAATCATTTACCACCAGTTAACCAGGCCAGAGAGAGTGAAAAAAAGGAACCTAATATATATATATATATATATATATATATATATATATATATATATATATATATATATAATTTATATTTAGATATCTATAAAACACTACTAATGTAATGCATTAATGTTTAAATGTATCTAAACAAAGAGTCTAAAACATCTAGTTAGAAACATTAATCAGAAACACCTTTATTACCCCACCACTGATCCACTAGAAAAAAATGCACTTTGATATTAAGTCAAATTATACTATTACTGAAGAATTAGAAGACATACATCATTTCTAGTTATTTAAAAGGGAAAAGTATGTAAAGTACTTATAATGGAGAAAAGAGAGAAAAAAACATTGGTAACAAAAAAGAATAGGAAGAAAGAAGAGTGTGAGAGAGAGAATGTTATTTAAATACTTAGTGCTATATGTAATTAGAAGAAGTAGATATAGAAAGGAAAAGAGAAAGTTAATAATAAAAATGATTCACATTCCTTTACTCATAGAATTTCCAAAATCAAATATATTATGATTTATAAAACAAAGCATTTAAAATTAGAAGGAATTTATTCATTTGTCCTTTAGCTTCTTAGTTTTGTTTGCTCCTTCCTTCACAGACCATCCATTTTTGTTGCTTGTCTCTTCAAACTCTAGGATGACCATTCCATTTCTTCTATGTCTGACAGTGTTTTCTTCTTTTGGATAAATGCAACTGCTTCTTGCAGGGGATCAAAGATCTTCATTTCTTCTTGCAAGGTGATTTTTATTCTTGCAGGAAAAATAATTTGAGCTTTAATATTGGCTTTTTTCAAGGACTTAATTAGACAAACACATTCCTTTCTTCTGGATATGACTGTAGAGGTCTAGTCATTGTCAAAACGAATAACTTTTTCACACATCTTGATAGAGGAATTAGTCTAAGCTGATTTCAGTACTAAGTCCTTGCCTTGCGAGGAAAGAAATCTAACTATTATAGACCTGAGGTTAGATTAACTCAGAGATGAAGCTGGATTTGCCAGGGATGAATGAGCCCTCTCAGTTCCAAAAGACATGGATTCAGGCATGATGAGTGCTGATGAAAGCCACTTATTCAGGAATTGAATCATGTTAGCACCCTCTTCTTTCTCAGGAATTCCATATATGCTTATGTTATTCCTCCTTGATCTACTTTCAAGGTCTTCCAGTTTCTCAATCAGCCTGGTGTTTTGTTTCATAAGAAATTCATTGTGATGTTCATTTTGTGTCACTCTAGTATCTAGGTCAATTACTGCTTCCTCTAAGGCAAGAATCTGTTCAGGTTGTTTTTTTTACTATTCCATTTAGAAGTTCCAGTTGTTTACTGCATTCTTGTTTGATAATATCCATTTTGTTTTTGAATTTGTCCATTTTTAGTGACAGTTCTTGGATGTTTGTTATTATAAGATGTAATTCTTTCTTCACTGCATTCTCCTGGTGTGGATTTTTCGAGTTGCTCATCTTGAGATCTCCAGTAGAAAACTTCTTGACAGGAATAATTAAAGAATTATCTTGACTATGTATTAATTTTTAGAAAATAATAAAGAGGTTGTGTTAATCTAACTTTTAGTATACCTTTAGTTAGATTTTTCTAAAAATTAACACATATTTCCTGCCAGGATATTAAAATCTAAGCAGAGCTTTGGATTTCTGCTGCTATCTTTTAATTCCTTATTCCATCTTGGCCATGTTCCCAAAGTCCTCTCTCTTGATAATTCAACAATTGAAGTAATTTCTCATATCACACTATAAGCAGTAATAGAGGATGAAAACACACAAACACAGCAAGAGTGAGACGGAGCAGTACGAAAAAATAAATCCAACTGACTATTTTATTAGCGCTTTCAGCGCGGACAATACCTCTCCTTCTTCAAATAAAATCCAAGGGCAATTAACAACCTTTTTATACAAAATGTAAAATCAATCATTCAATTAACACGGGCATGGCACTGAAATGTTCTTAAAAGATTCTTAAAAGAAAAACGTAAGCACACATTTCTAAATGTACATAAACAAAACATAACATAACAAGATATATATATATATATATATATATATATATATATATATATATATATATATATATATATATACATAGAAATGTGTTCTCTTGTAATAAACTACTGTTTTTATATACTTTTAGCATATCATCTGAGAGATTGCAACTAGTATCCAATTTAAATTTCAACTAGTTATTTTTTGATATATCTTTAATGCTTTAAAATGTTTTTGAACTATCCAGTTTAGCAAGTAGTATTTCAGTTTTTATTATGACCACTGACATGTAAACCAGATATTCTAAGTTTATAATTTTATAGCATCGATACATTGTTACAACACATTCAAAGAAATGTATCTTTCATTTAATTGTTTTAAATTATTGTACTTTAGAAGAATTTAAATCAGCCGTTGATTTGTTATGTTATGTTTTGTGTATGTACATTTAGAAATGTGTGCTTACAATTTTCTTTTAAGAATCTTTTAAGAACATTTCAGTGCCATGCCCATGTTAATTGAATGATTGGTTTTACATTTTGTATAAAAAGGTTCTTAATTGCCCTTGGATTTTATCTGAAGAAGGAGAGGTATTGTCCGCTCTGAAAGCGCTAATAAAATAGTCAGTTGGATTTATTTTTTCATATTGCTCCGTCTCACTCTCGCTGTGTTTGTGTGTTTTTAACAGTTTTTTGGTTCAAGTTTGTTGCGGCAGTAATAGAGGATGATAATCTTACATTCGACCTGCTTATAATAAATTGCATAAGAAAAAGTCATCAAGAACTAGGGATGCTATACAGAGCCAAACACTTCTCACTGATGCAACTAAAACTACACTTAAAACCACTTATCTCCTCCTTCTTCTTCTTTATGGTGCTTCTATCCTTACTAACCTCAAGGCTTCAAAAAAATTAAAACTTGAAAAATGTTATAACAAAGTTGCTAAATTTGCAGCACATACCCCTTCAAAACTCACCACTATGTAGCACTGAAAAGCCTAAATTGGTTAGAAATACCATATCAACTAACATATATACAGCTTCTTACCACCTATAGAATTTTCCAGCATCCATTTGCCTGTTCAGCACTAAAAAAAATTCTACAAAATTATGTTCCCATTTAGTCATTCACATCCAGTAATGAAAAACTCTTGTCTGTCATAAACCTAGAAAATCTATTGAGCATTGTCTGTACTCATACAAGAATGGTAAGGCCTGGAACTCCTTAGCTGTATCCATCTGGTTTATAGTCTCCCTCCATCTTTCAAAACCACTCTGAAAGGCCTAACACCTAAAATCTTGCTCTTTTCTTACTTGTATCCAGGGCAAACTATATCCCTAAACATAGACAGGTATCTTTTAATTTTTTATACTTCCCTGCTCTCCCTTCTTCGTTTCCTTCCTTACTGCTATTTAATTCTCTTCCCTGATTTTCTCTCTAAATATACTGTATGCCTGTTTTTCTCTCGCTTCATATTGCATTTCCTACTTGTGTTAAACTAACTTACCTTTCATTTCTCCTCAAACTGTCTAAAATTTCTCTGAATATTAAATGATTTTCATATACCTTGCGTTGATTTTAGCCATTTTTTTTATATGATGTCTAATTTGCTATAGTTATTTAAACTGCAGATGTTTTTGTTTTATTTTTGAAGGTTGTAAAACTATTGTTTCTAAAATGCTTTGTAATAATTTGCAGCTTTTTTCCTCAGGCCTTCACTGAAAATGGGCTTCTACCCAGGCAGACTTTCCCGGTAGTCAAATTTCAATAAATAAATAAATAAAATGATTTACATGGCTGTGTCCACAGACATTAACAGGTCTATATGCCTAATAAATGATGCTGAAATAGTATAAAAATACTATCCCCCATGTTTCAAATCTAATACTCTTAAATCCGGCAACAATATATGCAGTGCTGCATCTGTTTGAAGTTAATGTGATAAATGCATTTTTTCCCTTGAAAATCCTCACAGCTGCAGATTTTTTATGTGCCAGTAATAATATACTCAAATTTATCTTTTGCAATCAAACTTATCTTCATTTAGCTTCTGGTTATCAATGACTAATCTTTCCTATTCTTAACTGCATTCTCAGAGTGAGATGTGTATGCCATAGAACATTTCCTGACATGGTAACTGATTTACTAACCACCACAGCTCAAGGCAGTCACCTGCTTTTAACTACATATCAGGCTTCCTGTCACTGCAACAAAGTCCTCATGATACTGACTGACAATGTCATCGCAATCTCATTATTACTACACAAATACAAATAAAATAGGATGGAGTAATCTGATAAACTCAACGCTAATGCATTTAACAAAGAGATCAGGTCACTATCATAATCAGTTTGTTATGTGGTCAAGAAAAATGGATTTCAAGAAATTCACTTTTAGAGTAAATGCATAACAATGTGAATTTATGATAAGTAGCATAATCATAATTCTTCATAATACACAGAACACTCAGTTGCTTCATTTAGATCCAGGTGATGCATTGTTTCTCAGTGATGATGCTTTCATTGTTCATCCACCCAGACATGTATTGTTATGCATGCAGGCACGTGCACGCACACACACACACACACACACACACACACACAAATATACATGCATGCATGCATGTACACACACACACACACACACACACACACACACACACACACACACACACACACACACACACACACACACATGCATGCACACCAGCACACACACACACACACACACACACACACACACACACACACACACACACACACACACACACACATGCACGCATGCACACACACACACGCACACACACACACACACACACACACACACACACACACACACACACACACACACACACACACACACACACGCACACACACACACACACACATACACACACACGCACGCTACATGCACACACACACAACACACACATTGTTGGAATATACTGCCTTTGATTCTTGTATGCATTTTCAGATAATCTGATGTGTGAGGGATATTATATGTATTCTGTTTGTCACCACTACACACTACTTAGATGAGATTTTTTTTAATTCTTTCAGCTTTGCAATTATTACTATATGCAAATGACTGATGCGTTAACTTGTTATCTTCAAGATCTTAAATATAAACCTCACTACAAAAATGCTGTTATAGCAAGGTTCATGTATCAGTACCTCAGGATAATAAGGTTACCTTTAAATAATTTTGGGATGCAATCAGGGCATTCAATTAATTATATGCCTTTTAAATTTTTCATGTGACTCCCCTTGATCCAATCCCTTCTCTACCTCTCAAAATTCACAAGCCCTCACCAGATAAGCAATCAAAAGAATAGTCAATATAAACTTCTACTTTTTATTATCAGTAAGAAATGTCGCTAGCAATAACTGATATTAATTTTTAAAGGGGCATGTGTGTGTTAACACACTAGCTAGCATTCCAGGATTTAAAGTAACTAGCTTGGTAGGGTACACTAGCACTACACTGGTCAATGAAAGGCAAGTCCATGAGCATCAGCTCCCCCAGTTACACTGAAAAACATTGCTGAGGAGTTATGCAGGGATTAAGTGAGATTTCCCAGTGTTTGTCCACTTTTCCCTTACAGTACAAGCACATAATTGATTATATTATTTAGAATGGGTGTGGAGAAGCACATCTCACATTAGCAGTGCAAAGAGTGCAAAAACAAAAAACATTGAAAACAGTCTTTTCAGGACTTTTTTTCAGGGACTTGAGTTTGGGGATTTCTCACGCTGCCAAATTACTACTCATCTAGTCATAATGGAAGCCAGCTGTGATTGTAGTATGTATGTATGAAATGTCAGCAGACTTTGTGACCATCAAATAACTCTACATAAAATATTATAAATCCTTTACTTGTATCAATCAAACAATAAATGTTTTTATACACAATTTACATATGTATTTAAGTATGTATGTAAGTATTCATTTATTAAGTTTCTTAACCAAGCAAATGAGCTAATGCAACATGACACAATTTGTACCATATCCTGAAAGAAAAAAAGTATATACATGTGACAAAAAGCATGAACAATGTATAAGAAATGAAATTTAAGCAGGTCAAACATGGAGAAAATTGGGTATAGTTAAGTAGGACTAATAGAAGAAGTTGTAATGAAATGTAAATTCACCATTAATATACTAATTGCATTCATACTAATATTTCAGTATATTGTCACGTACAATATTTACACCACAAGCACTCAATACTCAACCACTCTTGCCAGTCTTATTTAAAAGCCAGTAAAATGCAATGATATAAAGAAAAGGATGTCATGACCTTGAACAAAGAAAACTTCAGTGTTTGACTTTGTTCCCTTAAATATTTTTTTCTTTGCAAAAACACATCATGTATATATATATATATATATATATATATATATATATATATATATATTGAACAAATTGTGTTTTCCCTTGGACAAACAAATTTATAATATTTAAATAAGTTCTAGTTTTGGCAGGGGATAAAATATAAGGCTTATGTAAAGGCAGTGCCCATGAGTTTAAGAGAACAGGATAAATTTGTGCTGATTTGTGCAAAAGCAAGTTGCCTAAAGCCTGAGTAGTGTGTTTAGATTTGCAGAACCTACAGCCATGCATTTATTTGGCTCTTCCTAATGCTGTCGGAGACATTCCCCCAGATTCTGCAAGTCTTGCACGGCATGCAGGATTAGTGCAGGAGCTCCAGCAGGCAATATGCCTGACGTGCAATCCTGGAATAACCTGTAGGGGTGTGCATGAGCACTCCTGCACTAGTGCTGCATGGACTCAGCCCTTGTATGCAAATTACCCCATTTGCAGGAGAAATCTATGCAAATGAGGTGAATTTGCAATCCAGGAAGCTGGAAACCGGCCATGCAGGACTAGTGTAATCTGCAGAAATATACTCCGCCAGTAACAGAGTACATTTCTGCAAATTCCCAAATGGAGCCATGGCAGCTCCAAATAAAGGGTGGATATAATTTAGAAAGCATGCCACAGGCCAGGTATAAAGCCATTGGCATGGAAAACAGTTGAAAAAAAAATCAACTTTATTTTTTTTAGCCAATTTCAGCTGTTTAGGTGTAGGGCAGTGGTGCACAAATGAGATTTTGGTGGAAAATAAGAAAATAAACCTAAAATAAGCATTCTAACTAAAATCACTATTCTACCATTATAGTCAATGGCAGACAGAAGACAACATGGCCAGTCAATAGTGGTTGCTAAGGGGGGAGGCTCAGTGTGGGACATGTAACTATGCATTAGCAGGCAATCCTATGCAAATGAGGGGAATGATAGTAAATCCCAGATTTCCCCCGCATGCTAGTCAGCTCCCAACAGTGTAAGAGCAGGAATAGCTTGGTGCAAGCCAAAGAGTTAGCTGACATCATAGGGGCATGTGTGTCAGGCATACTGTAAGCGGATTGGAGCCCTGTGGCTCAGGTTTGCTCCTAGCTTAGCACAGCTAGGTAAGGGAGTGTGTCTGAGGCTGTCTAGCACTCTGTACATTTCCTAAGTGAGTGCGCATGTCTGCACACCAGGTTTTAAAGGAAAAAAAATAAAAAGTAAACCAGGAAATAGCAGCTTTGTGCACATTTGAGCACTGTGTTTGCACGGCGCACCCCCAAGCTTAAACAGGAAGGCAATGGGAAGGGAAAACAGCAGTAGGAAGGTAATCTAGGAGAACTAGCATAGCTAGCAGGTGAAATGTATCAGAATCAGCCAATTACATAGGCAGCAGACCATCCCAGCCCAGAACACTACTATAAACTATGCAAACACCTCCCCCTCTGGTTTTCCTATACTCTATACAAGCGGGGAAATTTTAACAAAGAAAACAACAAAATAAAAGGGGCTGCAGCCGGAATCATAAAACAACATGTGGAAAAGGCTGATGTGGTGCGAATGTGAATGCTGTCAACCAACCCACAGTAAGGAGACAGAGAAGAGTGTACAGAACCAGAGTAACCTATGAGGGGCTACATGAGCTGGAGATAGAGGAGCACTATAGGGTGGAAAGGGACCTCCTACAGAAAATTGTTGAGCTGTGCCAGCCACCTGACACACCAAACTGACAGAGGGGAACCCATCCCAATGGATACCAAGGTATGTGTAGGCCTAGGAATACTAGCCACAAGTACCTCCCAAAGCTCATCTGGGGATATCAGCATCCTGAGTATTCCACCAGTTCTTGGATGCCATGTCAGCACATGCCAGTGAGCACGTATATTTCCTCAACACCTGTGAGGTGTTGGCCAGCAATATGCATCTCTTCCACCAAATAACAGAATACCCTGAAGTAGTGGGTGCTATAGACTGCATGCACGTACGCATCAAAGCACCACCTTTTGATCACGGTAGGGTCTACATCAACTGCAAGGGCGTCCCCTCCATCAACTGCCAGGTCATGTGCGATGCCCAAGGCATTATAATGAATGTGTGTGCTGGCTGTCCTGGAAGCTATCACAATTCCCACATCTGGCATCTGATGCAGCTGTACCAGAGATTTGCCAATAGGGACATCCCTTATGGTCACCTAGTGGGGGATGCTTGTTGCACACTGGAGCCGTGGCTGATGACACCCATGAGAAATGCAGACACACCTGAGCAATAATGCCTTAATGAGGCACACACACAGACCAGACTTATAACAGAACGTGTGTTTGGAATGCTCAAGTCACGGTTCCGGTGCCTTGACACATCTGGTGGAGTCTTACAGTACTCACCAGCAACATGTACTCAAATTGTTAAGGTATGTGCCATGCTAAACAATATGATCCTGCAGAAACAGCTGCAGCAGGAACAGCATGGGGCAGGGCCACACAGCCCCCCACCAATGCCAAGGCCTGCACAGGCACAGAGTGACTCAGAGGTGGAACAACCTGAGCCTGCCCCAGTAAGCAGATGGAGGCATGCCCAGTATGGCCTGGCCTTGGCAAAGAGGCAATGCATTGCCCATACACTGACACAGTAGGGGCACAGGGAATGACACCTCTCTCTGACTCCCACATACAGTAAAACGGATGCCAAACATGACACTACCTGTGCTCAACCATGCATAGGGAGTGTACTATGTGCATCCAACATAGGCAGCTCTCCAGCACCACCCTCAGTACTGGCATACCCACAAGGTAACTCAATCAACCTACCAATTGCCGAATGGAGTAGAATGTGTTGTTACCTGTATCTATGGTATTGATGTGAACATGCAAGGGAATCGGGTTGCTGAATGGTATGCCAGGAGATAGTAGACACCCATAATGGCACCATGAGATCTGTAACAAATACTGGAGTCACCATAGTAGCCAGTACTACACAGAGTGATAAAACCTACTGTAGGAAATGTGCTGGGTGACATGTGTGTCCATATGATTCACGCATGCCAGTCAGGGAGTTTCACATACCCAACAACAGTCTCAGCCAGAAGGATAGGTGTAGACAAACACAAGCAGAGGCTGTGCTATGGCCTCTGAATTATGCCTATGGGTAACCTCCCCCCCCAGGTCTATACAGACAGACTACAGCTGGTCAGACAGTGGGATGTTAGTACTGAAGGGTAGGAAGTCAGACACTAATATTTAGGTCAACCAAAGCTAAGACCTGTAGTACACTGATATGCCTCTAGTCAGCATGATAGGTTAGATTACAGAATTAAATGGAGTACCTGACATACCAGTACAGTCATAGCAAATGTGTACAAGTGCCAGGTGTGCCTCCATCCTATGTAGACATGTAGAAACAGTCATGTGTGCCCCTTTCCCCAATCAAGCATAGAAATGTAGTAACAGTTAGGTGTGCCCCCCCAATCTTGTGTAAAAATTTAGTAACATGTATGAGAAGGTATAATACCAGTGGAGCACAGATGCCCAGAGGTGGTCAAGGTAGCAGGAGAGGTTGTAGCATTTGCACAATATGCAGGTCTGTGTGTATTAGGTCGGTTTGTGTTTCATACTGTGTGAGAGTGGTCACTATGTATGCATGTTGACGTAAGACCTGATGGCCATTTCCCACTACTGCTAATGACAGGGGCAAGCCATCACAACTGCAGTGCCAAAGACAATTCCCACCAGCATAACACATGTTAGCAGTAAGCCATTATAAATGTATGGTGGTAATATGTGTCACCATCTGAAAGACTGACATGGCATGGCTGTTGGCCTAGATATACAAGGAGTACACAGGGGAAAGTACCCCAGACATACAGTGAAATGGAGACACCCTTGGAATTGTACATACAGCTATGCATCCAATTAACTTGTCCTGTAGTAGGGGATACCAGTGATGTCTGCCCGAACACTTGCAGATCACAAAGGAGGTAGGACTGATGTATTGGGAAACAGCTGATGTACCTACATATGCCAGCATAACTGGAATGCCCCATGCTTATCTGCGTGTCAGATGCAAGTAGTGTCCATAACCCACATGCACCCAGCTCATGCAAACACTACCCACAGGTACCTCTCTGGTCATATCCCTGCTGTGGGGAATGGGTACAATATGACCCGACCTGTATATGGCAATAGCAGAAGAATGTAGCATGAAGTACAGGTGTCTCATGCAAGTGTGCCCCTAGCTGTAGCTAGCACCTTGCCAGCATCCACTCCAGCTGATCAGGACTGATAGAAGGTATTGGCATGAATACCTATCCCACCTACCCTGTCACCCCAGGGCAATATACTGTATGGTGTTCTGAGACTGTAGGACTGACAGAATGCAATGGCCTGCAACATCTGGCCAGCAGCAACACCTAATGGCCCCCAGGACTCTGCCAAAGGCCTGTGTCTCACACGTATTGCCAATGCATGTTATGTCATTGACACCCAAATAACAACATAACACACTCCACATAAGCCATATGCAAGGCCATGTGGACTAACCACAGTAACATGTCCACCATGTCCCAGTGCATGAACTGTGGACCCGCACTAACACACACCTGTGATGGGGTGATTCTCTTAGGGAATGCATCAGAGAATGTATGCATAATGTATGGAAGTGTTTAGAATAACAGAGGGGGGGTGGGAGCATGGGCAGCATGGAATGCTCAGGGTCCAACAGCAAGCTGTATACACACACTATCAATGGCTGCAAACACATAAATGGGGGGCTGCACACCTGCCCATACACCACAATAGGGGTAATGTCCTGACCCATGGCCTCTGCCTTTGGGTAACCTGTGCGAATCTGTACAGCTGTGAGGCATTGCCACAGCAAGATAAGGCCATACTGTAATGTTGATGGGTGTACAAGTATGGGATCCTCTGCCAGCACTGTACCAAGGTGCTGAACCGGATACACAGACCCAGCAGCAAGTGTCTGCAGCTCCCCCTCCAGAATGGCATAACTTACCATGAATACGTAGGTGTCTGCAAACAATACCAGACACAGTTGTAGTCACCCTTGTCCTCCAAGACATCACAGTAAGCAAGAATGTCCACCTGACAGTACATGAAGACTGAAAACATCACAGTGTATTACAGTACACATGTCTGAATATCTCTGCTAACAGCAGTACCATGCAGCTGAAGCAGCACAGACACAATCACCTACAGTACACACCATCCCCTACACAGTTTGTCCCCATATTGCCAAATGATCGAGGGATACCCTGCAGAAACAGCTTGCTACCTGTAGGTGTACAACACAAAGGTTTGCACTGGAGTACAAACTACCTGGAATCGATCCATGCATTCAATACAGAAGGCCATACTGGGCATGCTCACACACAAAGAGAAATGAAGGCAATGTCAGACAACATCATGCTGAAAGGTCATAACTGGAATGCTGACACACTTAAACAAATGAAGCCCATGTCTGCAAACAACAGTGGACCATACATATCTGGCATTTGCAGATGTTAGTGCATACACTCCTCAGTATGCACCAGTCATGCCTTGCACACACAGTGGAAAGGAATACAGAGACATATCCAAGGACAACACATTATAATAAGCCAAAAGTAGACGTACATAGATGTGTGGAAGAGAGTGACTGTGACAAGGAGCCATCCATTATGAGGCCTGTCCCACCTAGCACACAGCCAAATGGGTAAAACCACATGAGGTGTAAATGTTTTTCACTGTAGACATTAGCCACTGGTATCCATCAGCATTACAGACCATGTGGTGCAAGTGCTAGCTGTACAACATGACTGTACAAGGAAGTAGTCATCTAGCAGCTGTATACATGTACATGTGGAATATAAACTTGTGTGTGCCAGCATGTGGTGTGTCAACCTCTAGACTAATGGGTTATGACCCATGCACACACACTGATGTCCCCATAGCCCTACTGCTGAGGTCATCCACTACAGCTGCATTGGGGAAGTACTGGTCAACACCAGAAAGTGTCTCCAACTATTACAGTTGTCACATGATAGGCTGAATGAGTAGCATATCTGGCATGTACTGAGCATTACATGCACATGCCACACCAGTGCGTGATATTATGGATAGAACATAGTAGCCCACAAATATAGGGGCCATGCTCATGATGTCTGGACATACAGAGGGTGCATACCAAATGACAGCAGTGAGGCCATGTAAAACCACTGCACACAGGTCAGGCAGGGAATGTAGTAACATGTCTTCTGGTGTGACCACTTATGTAGGCATTTACAGGACTGATATGTTAATGAGTGGTATCAATGTGTGTGTATGTTAACAAGTGTGATGCAGGATAGGGGTACCACATGGACATACACATGGGACTGTCTGTAAAGCCATGGACATGTAGGTCTTACAGATGTTTGTGTGTGTGTGTGTGTGTGTGTGTGTGTGTGTGTGTGTGTGTGTGTGTGTGTGTGTGTGTGTGTGTGTGTGTGTGTGTGTGTGTGTGTGTACTATTAGGCAATGCTTTACAGGTTTTAATGTGCGTTTATTGTTTTCCCCCACAGGTGGCAAGCTGGGTCAGGGTCCGTCCTGCATGCAATCTGATGATGGTGTCCATACAGACACTGACGATGATGATAGTACTATTGAGGCACAGGTGGGGTTGTCAGGGGCTGACTCTGCACCAACATTTAGCACCCCCCCTTTTAGCCACCCCAACCACGTACACAATATTCAGTGCCTATACATGCCCCATCACCATTGACCATAGCGGAGGGGCACCTGGCATTTGGTGGCAGTGCACAGGAAAGTGAAGTAATCATGCCTACTATGTCCAGTCACAGCAGGCATAGCCAGATGTCTGGCAGGGCACCACATAGGCAGATTTCCCAGGGTGCTCGTGGTTGGATAACTGGACATCATGCTCCTGGCAGAGGCGACATAGCTGGTAACACCAGGTGCAAGTTTCAGGCTGTCATGGCAGTGCAGGCATGTATGGAATGTTATGCCAGACAAGGCCTGAGGCTGCAGATGACTGCTCTTGCATCTGTAAGCGACATCTGTGAACTGTCTGGTGCCATTCGTGTTTATACCGAGCTCATGGATAGATGGCAAGGTGAGATGATGGTCCTCATCAACCGTGGTGTGTCCGTGCTTGAACATGTGGTAGGGATGTGGCAATGGCCACATGGATGTGGACCAGCAACACCAACAGCTGGCAGTCAACGTGATGAGCTAGGACACCAAGAGGCTCCAGTAGTGGCAGTACCAGCCCTGGCAGTGCGGGGAGGTGCTGTTCACACTACACCACAGCAGACCATGTGCACGTGGTCCTGGCCAGTCCCAGGAGGGGCCTGGTACCAGTGGACATTTGTCATCAGCAAGTGAGAGTAGCACATCGAGGCCTGTACCTGGATGTGCCCATGGAACCCCTGGCAGGCACAGTTCACGTGTCCATGGCCGGAGGCAGTGAACAGCACACTCTGCCAGGTATGGTCTTCAGTTGTACATAAACACTTGTGTAGGGCAGCCACATGGGAGAACTGTGTGCATGCATATGCACATGCTATACAAACACACCTAGGGCAATGCCATACCTACACACACCACAGCACCACACCCAGCTCAACTCAGTACACCCCTCACACACACACACACACACACATGATGTAAAATGTATGGACCACCCTCAGGCTCTGGCAAACAAACATCACACCCTGTGCATATGGTGATATCTGTGCCACATCCCTGTCATCCATACCATCAATGCAGGGACAGGCTAATATGGTTCTGATGCACACGGTGACTGTACTACAGTGTACCACAGTACTGCAGTGTAACATGTTGTAAGGAGTAAAGTGTAATGCATATATGGCAGGTAATGTAGCCATCCAGCAATGATGCATTATAACTGTTAGTATCACTGGTTGGTTGTGGTCCCTATAATGTTATCTATTTGTGTTGTAGGTGTACATGTGTTAGCACAAGGATGCCCTGTGCATATGATGATACATGCACCACATCTCTGTCATCCATACTATCGGTGCAGGGACAGGCTAATATGGTTCTGATGCACACAGTGACTGTGCTACAGTGTACCATGGTATTGCAGTGTAACATGTTGTAAGGAGTAATGTGTAATGCATATATGGCAGGTAGTTTAGCCATCCAGCAATATAGCTGTTATTAACACAGGTTGGTTGTGGTCTCCATAATGTTATCCATTTGTGTTATAGGGACATGTGTCTGCACAAGTATGGTCTGCAGTCATATTCCACAACAGGGTATGGCACTGTGGTGACAACATGACTGTGACATATCTGTGGTACAGTTGAACACATGTCACTAAAATGGTTATTGCATGTAGCACATGGACAGGTGACCTGCAGAGGCATGTATACCCTGTCACCTGATGTAAACCCATCCACATCTACTGTTACTTGGCAACACTGGGATTAGACCCCTACCTAGCTATGTAGTGATACTGAAGTGTGTGGCTGACATTGCACACACATCACAGTGTTTAGGGTGAGGTGTGTCCCAGGTTACATGCAGAACATATGATAACTGGGGATGTAATGGGTGTTTATGGACAATATGTTGTGTGACATACCTTCATATGCACATTAACAGACACATAACAGGCAGACACACATCTGAGATACCAGGGCCTTTCACTGTTATGTGGCACTACAATGAACAGCCCTTGCAGGTCTTGAACCCAGCACCCTGTACACTACAGCCACAGCACTTAACCACTATGCCACTGAGCACTGTGAAGACAGCTATTATTTGACCAATATATAGCTGTCAATACACATATTGTATAGTATTGAACAATTTCCTTTGCATCCTAAATTGTGTAGTCCTTGTTATTAACATGAGGGTGGGAGGATGGCATAATGGTTAAGGTGTTTACCTTACAGTTACAAGGTACAGGGTTTGATTCTCACATGAGGTAATTGGCAAGGCTTAAAATGGCCCAGAAGGGCTGTTAGCCTAGTACTAACCTATGACTGTTGCATCACATATGTTGTTTTATCATAATGTACACATAGATATATATGGTGAGATACATCTGGGAGGGTATACACAACCATGAGGCTTACACATGACAGGAATATGGTTATATACATATAATAGGTCTATTTATGACTACTTGTACATACACATGTATACTCATACATATGTCTGTATACACATCTGTATAGTCAACATATATATGGCCAGGTGTACATCTCTTCATATGTATATATATATATATATATATATATATATATATATATATATATATATATATAGATATATATATATATATATACACACACACACACACACACACACACACACACACACACACACACACACACACACACACACACACACACACACACACACATATATATATATATATATATATATATATATATATATATACACAGATATCTGTATATATAGATATACGTATATCTATATATAGATATATGTATATATAGCTACATATGTATGCACATCCTATGTGTACAGATATGCCTAGCTATGTTGGTATATATGTAGATATCTATAACTATGTGTGCATATATATCTATTCTGATATATCTACTACTGTCAATATATATGTAGATATCCATACATATATGTACATATAGACGGATATGTATCTGTACATAGATATACATATAAACACTCAGATATATACATATACAGAGCAATATATGTCTACACATATACAGATAGAGATACATATGCACATATATGTATGGATATCTACATATATATTGATAGTAGTAGGTATATCATAATATATATATATATGCACACATAGTTATAGATATCTACATATATACCAACATAGCTAGGCATAGCTGTACACATAGGATGTGCATACATAAATAGCTATATATACATATATCTATATATAGATATGCATATATCTTTATATTCAGATATCTATATATATGTATATGTGTGTGTGTGTATGTGTGTGTGTGTGTGTGTGTGTGTGTGTATATATATATATATATATATATATATATATGTGTGTGTGTGTGTGTGTGTGTGTGTGTGTGTGCGTGTGTGTGTGTATATGTACATATGAAGAGATGTACACATGGCTATATATATGTTGTATTATACAGATGTGTATACAGACATATGTATGAGAATACATGTGTATGTACAAGTAGTCATATATAGACCTATTATATGTATATAACCATATTCCTGTCATGTGTAAGCCTCATGGTTGTGTATACCCTCCCAGATGTATCTCACCATATATATCTATGTGTACATTATGATAAAACAACATATGTGATGCAACAGTCATGTTAATAACAAGGACTACACAATTTAGGAAGTAAAGGAAATTGTTCAATACTATACAATATGTGTTTTGACAGCTATATATTGGTAAAATAATAGCTGTCTTCACAGTGTTCAGTGGCGTAGTGGTTAAGTGTTGTGGCAGTAGTGTATAGGATCCTGGGTTCAAGACCTGCAAAGGCTGTTCATTGTAGTGACACATAACAGTGATAGGCCCTGGTATCTCAAATGTGTGTCTGCCTTTTTCGTGTCTGTTAATGTGCATATGAAGGTATGTCACACAACATATTGTCCATAAACACCCATTACATCCCCAGTTATCATATGTTCTGCATGTAACCTGGGACACACCTCACCCTGAACACTGTGAGGTGTGTGCAATGTCAGCCACACACTTCAGTATCACTACATAGCTAGGTAGGGGTCTAATCCCAGTGTTGCCAAGTAACAGTGGATGTGGATGGGTTTACATCAGGTTTCAGGGTATACATGCCTCTGCAGGTAACATGTCCATGTGCCACATGCAATAACCATTTTAGTGACATGTGTTCAACTGTACCACAGATATGTCACAGCCTTGTTGTCACCACAGTGTCATACCCTGTTGTGGAATATGACTGCAGACCATACTCGTGCAGACACATGTACACCTACAACACAAATGGATAACATTATGGGGACCACAACCTACATGTGTTAATAACAGCTATAATGCATCATTGCTGGATGGCTAAACTACCTGCCATATATGCATTACACATTACTCCTTACAACATGTTACACTGCAGTACCATGGTACACTGTAGCACAGTCACCGTGTGCATCAGAACCATATTAGCCTGTCCGTGCACTGATGGTATGGATGACAGTGATGTGGTGCAGGTATCATCATATGCACAGGGCATCCTTGTGCTAACACATGTACACCTACAACACAAATAGATAACATTATAGGGACAACAACCAACCAGTGATACTAACAGCTATAATGCATCATTGCTGGATGGCTACATTACCTGCCATATATACATTACACTTTACTCCTTACAACATGTTACACAGCATTACTGTGGTACACTGTAGTACAGTCACCGTGTCCATCAAAACCCATATTAGCCTGTCCCTGCATTGATGGTATGTATGACAGGGATGTGGCACAGATAGCATCATATGCACAGGGTGTGATGTTGGTTTGCCAGAGACTTTGGGTGGTCCATACATTTGACATCATGTGTGTGTGTGTGTGTGTGTGTGAGGGGTATACTGAGTTGAGCTGGGTGTGGTGCTGTGGTGTATGTAGGTATGGTGTTGCCCTAGGTGTGTTTGTATAGCGTGTGGTTTTGCATGCACACAGTTTTTCCATGTGGCTGCCCTGCACAAGTGTTTATGTACAACTGCAGGCCATACCTGGCAGGGTGTGCAATTGACTGCTTCCAGTCACGGACACATGAACTGTGCCTACCAGGGGTTCCATGGGCACATCTAGGTACAGGCCTCGATGTGCTACTCTCACCTGCTGATGACAAATGTCCACTGGTACCAGGCCCCTCCTGGGACTGGCCAGGACCATGTGCACATGGCCTGTTTTGGTGTAGTGTGGACAGCACCTCCCAGCACTGCCAGGGCTGGTACTGCCACTACTGGAGCCCCTTGGTGTCCTAGCTCATCATGTTGACTGCCAGCTGTTGGTGTTGCTGGTCCACATCCATGTGGCCATTGCCGCATCCCCACCACATGTTCAAGCACGGACACACCATGGCTGATGAGGGCCATCATCTCGCCATGCCATCTATCCATGAGCTTGGTACCAGACAGTTCACAGATGTTGTCGCTTACAGATGAAAGAGCAGTAATCTACAGCCTCAGGCCTTGTCTGGCGTAACATTTCATACATACCTGCGCTGCCATGACAGCCTGAAACTTGCACCTGGTGTTACCAGCTATGTCGCCTCTACCAGGAGCATGATGTCCAGTTGCCCAACCATGAGCACCCTGGGACATCTGCCTATGTGGTGCCCTGCCAGATATCTGGCTATGCCTGCTGTGACTGGACACAGTAGGCATGATTACTTCACTTTCCTGTGCACTGCCACCAAATGTCAGCTGTCCATCCGCTATGGTCACTGGTGATGGGGCATGTATAAGGACTGAATATTGTGTGCAGGGTTGGGGTGGCTAATGATGGTGCAGAGTCGGCCCCTGACAACCCCACCTGTGCATCAACAGTACTATCATCATCGTCAATGTCTGTATGGATACCATCATCAGATTGCATGCAGGACGGACCCTGACCCACCTTGACACCTGTGGGGGAAAACAATAAATGCACTTTAAAACCTGTAAAGCATTGCCTAATAGTACACACACACACACACACACACACACACACACACACACACACACACACACACACACACACACACAGACACACGCACACACAAACATCCATAAGACCTACCTGCCCATGGCTTTACAGACAGTCCCATGTTTATGTCCATTTGGTACCCCCATCCTGCATCACACTTGTTAACATACACACACATTGATACCACTCATTAACATATCAGTCCTCTAAATGCCTATGTAAGTGGTCACACCACAAGACATGTTACTACATTTCCTGCCTGACCTGTGTGTAGTGGTTTTACATG
This sequence comes from Protopterus annectens, assembly GCF_019279795.1. Taxonomy (NCBI): domain Eukaryota; kingdom Metazoa; phylum Chordata; order Ceratodontiformes; family Protopteridae; genus Protopterus; species Protopterus annectens. Next base: position 1,030,099,625 of record NC_056730.1, read on the forward strand.
GCCTCACTGCTGTCATTTGGTATGCACCCTCTGTATGTCCAGACATCATGAGCATGACCCCTATATTTGTGGGCTACTATGTTCTATCCATAATATCACACACTGGTGTATCATGTGCATGTAATGCTCAGTACATGCCAGATATGCTACTCATTCAGCCTACCATGTGACAACTGTAATACTTGGAGACACTTTCTGGTGTTGACTAGTACTTCCCCAATGCAGCTGTAGTCCTGCATACGTGAGTTGTAGGTGACATCTCTGCTGAATGTGATATTAAGTGTGTACCTGGTGTCTTCCTTCCCTCTCGATGCCTGTTCCATGCTACAGACCATATTATACTATCAGCTGTCCTTTGATTACACACATGACAGGTATTCCTGGTTTGTAATGTGGAAGTCCATGTCTATATACTGCATGGTCGCAAAGCGAGGTACTGCTGTATGAACACCCTACAATCTCACATGTGCAATCATGGCCACCCACACAAACACACACACATGCTCACACGCATGCTACATGCATCAACCTCCCTGCACTTCACCAGATCGACCTTACAGACAAGCTAACTAACCACCAGGATGCACACACACACAGACACACACACACACACACACACACACACACACACACACACACACACACAAGCATACATACAGGTGAGGTTTCACATTGATAGTACACACAGTCCTCTAATTACCCATCTGCCAACATGCAGAACATATGGTACACAGCAGCATGTGGTTCAGCTATAGTCAATCCATGCTACCAACAGTATACATGTGTGTGATGCATGTACTGTGTCACTAGGTGATGCCCCTTCCCCTGTATACTACTGCACCCGTGTACACAGTATTGCTGTGCACCTGTTCTGCATCCTGCCATGTACTGTGCACCACACCTCACAGATGTACAGCCCATTGCAGAATGTGTAGTACTGTGTCAGTTATGTTAGCTTTAATGCTCACAACCCCTATGTTTTTCAGCAACACATACCTGGGATGATATGTGGACAGATGTCATTTGTGAATGCCTGATTTACAGCTCTCAACATCAGTGGACCATGTATGACCAATCTAATACTCTTAGACTAACAACCATCAGAGCATACCATGGACATGGGGGGTGTACACACCCTTCCTGATATGATGCACTCATCCATGATCTGCATTGGGACCACATCACTGCATATCTTAACAGTACATGTGCCCGATATGTGACATATGTCCTGTACTTTCACATGCTGTGTCTCTGGAATGTGTTAGGTGTGTGGATGCTGACCGCGATGCATACACTCTGTGTGGGCACATGTGTGCTATGATGGTTTGAGGCACCTCTTGTTGTGTGTACTACAGCAGTCACTACTCCTGGCCGGGGTATACCGGCATTGGCCATCTGCAATTGCCAGTGTATGTTCAGTCTGCCCTACACATGTCTCCCTATTCTGCATCATTGCAAGGTCTACTCATGTGCACATCCCATGGTGTTCACACACTGCTGTCACTATTGCTGTAGGGGTAGGGTTACAGCTGCCACAGGTCCTGAACCTATGTGCAGATGAATCCATTCCTAGCATCCTTAGGATCCCTGCTGCAGTGCACCAGTATGTCATGTTGACACCCCCCTCCTTCTGCCTTTTTGCAAATGCATGACAAGTAAGCCCTACACATGTGTGTCACTTTGCAATGTCCCATACACTGAACACCACATGTTACAGCCTAGTTTCAGCTGATAATGTGGATGACTGTAATGCCTTATGCCATAGTGTATCTCTGCAGCAGTTGTCATTGTCCTACATGTATATCCACTGGTGTTGCACTGTATATGAGTGATGCTCCAAACATGTCCCTACTGTAGGCCATGTCTCCCACCATTATACTACTCCATGTGGACACATTCCACAATGACAAGATGTTAGTTATCATGCAGGTGTCTGACATACTCTTCCAACACCCCATCTTGGTTACCCCTGTGATGCCATGCATTTCACAGCAACAATACATGCACATGTACAGCATGCATCCTGGGTAGGTATGTTAGATATGTGGATGGAATATACCATCGCCATTACATGCCCGGTGTGTTTGCAAGCATCTACATAAACTAGACTCACAGGCTACAGGCTGCTGCCTTGGTGGTAGAACAGAGGGCCCTACATAAGAGGGTGAGAGATGCAATGTCAGTGACCACACCTGTGGCAGTGCTACAGGGTGGATGCAGTGTTACAATACATCAATGGCACATGTCCACAATACTACCACATATGGAGATCTGTTTATCACTACTATGCAGCAACACAATATCCCTATGGCATGTCAGATATTCATGCTCTACCTGACCAATGCATATGTATATGCAACAGTGGTCTACTGATGTGCCCTGTGGCCTTACCTGCATGGTCCTCGGCCTGTGTGTGGCTGGCACCCACCTCCAAAAAGGTGTCCGGTGGTTGGTGGCTGGCTGGACAGGCAAGTGCCACGAGGCTGGCCAGGAAATCCTCCTTACGTGTCGGGGGGTGGATGGCATGGCCCCCCCCTGTAGTGAGGTGATCTCCCCAGACTGCAGTAGCACACTGACGGGCATTGCAAAGCAGGTCAGAACAATGATGCCTGACCTGCTCATAGCTGCAGTTGTGCAGTCTGACATCATTGACACTGTGGACTAGGTCATTCCACAGGGCAGTCACCTCCTGCTGGTCATAGGTGGCCCGGCCAAACAGCACAGGGTAGTGCTGAATTAAATACGTGAGCAGCACTTCATTTTCTGCAGCTGAATATGATGCTAGCCTTGCATGTGACATCTCGGCTGAAAGACAATAAAGATGGAAACAGGCCTGAGAAACTCATACAGCAAGGTTACCACAGTTCTTAATACGCATCTCTGTTACCCCCCACCATATCAGTGACAAAAAAACATGCACACAACTCATTAGGTATGGCTACAGCTTACCTACCAGTGGGACATATATTGTATTGTACCACACTTTCTGCTATGTGTTTGTAGTCATATTCCCTATGTGGACACTATCATTGCTGGCCTGTTACAGACTATTCACCTGCATGCCATTGTCAGGGCCACTATGGTTCCATAAGGAGGGTGGCCTAATGGTTAAGGTGTTTGCCTTCCAAACATAAGGTGCAGGGTTTGAGTCTCACAAGGGATACTTGGCTAGGCTTAAAATGGCTTGCAACGGCAGTTAGCTTAGTACTAATCTATAAACTTATGAACCTATATGCCTGTGGTATGACTGCTTTGTGACTGCTGCACAACTGACATTCTGTGTTATTGTGGATATCTATGCATGCTGTTGGACATGTTCCAGGATTGTGTAGACTATTACTACCAGCATATGTTCTATAACAGTAACACAATAGCATGTATATGTACTATTGCACAGCTGAACCACCTCTCCAAACCCATCTGCCCATGTTACCTGGCCGCATCACATGTGTGTCCCACCCTGGGGCCTCCGCATGTACTGGTCCAAAAATACTGTCAGGTGTAACCAACCCAGGGGATGTTGTCCCCCTTCTGGGGGCACACACAGACATGTTCCTGTCCCCTGAGGTCAGGTCCAGGGTTTGTTCCATAACAGGCTCCACAGACACATGCAGGATGTGCTACATCATTCTGAGGCACCCAGTACACATTCACAGGGCTGACATGCTCCTCCTGCTCAGCCTCCAGGCCAGGCACCTTCAGGACATGGACTGCTGTTGTGAGTAGCAGTGGGTGGAAGGCTTGTTCCCATTGTGTCCATATCGGGGCCCATGGGGCATCCACATCACAGACCACATAGACCATCCAGGGTGTTTACCCACCACATATGTCACATACCAACCCTGTAGACTGTTCTCTATATCTACCAACCCTCACCACCTCCACAACTATATCTGATATACTTCCCCATATTCCCATTGCATACTTTACAGACAAGGACAATGTGGACCCAACAAGGGGTTAACATGTGACATACCCGTCCATGGTGCCCACACTGCCAATTGTAGATATCTGTGTGTATTGCTATGTGTGCTGTTTCTGCTCACATAACATGCATCACTGTGGTAGTAATATCAGGGACATGTATTTACTTACATATGTGTTTGTCTGTGTGTTTGTATATATGTAGACGTGCATATAGGTATATATCTATATATGTGGTGTTATATGTGATGTATATATGTGCTCATATATATGTCTACACATGGGTATCTGTATATTTGTGGGCATACATGTATGTATATATATATATATATATATATATATATATATATATATATATATATATATATGTGTGTGTGTGTGTGTGTGTGTGTTTATATATTATATACGTGTACATATGTACACATATGAATACCTATATGTGGGGTACATTCAGACATCAGGTCCACAATCTCATAACACCTTCCTGCACAGCTGCACTGTTCTGCCTTGCTACAACACAGACAGGTGTCACATATGGACACAGCCTGACATTAGGGGGGTATATGTAGAACCAGATTGCAGGTAACCCTATTACACACCTATGACATTCCTGCATGCTACATTACAGATTAGGGCTGTGGATCCCACATGTCCATCATAATGGCATTACTTCCATCACCAGCTATTGGCCACATAATATACATACTTCCCATTACACAACACACACTATGATGGCTTACATCTTGTCAGTCAGTGCTGATCTGCATAGCTGACGGCTATGGCCCACTACCCATATGGACAGACACTACTGTCCATAGCAGTTGTTCAGTTGAACATCATTACAAGAACACCTGATGGCACATATAAATCATTCCACATCATCTATCCCATTATTATGGACCAAGTACTACATTCAATTACATGCATATATACTTCACATACCTGTTGTGGGAATGATGTCTGTTCTGGATAGTTTGCTGTATGTCAATATTGTTTTATTTATTTATTTATTTATTTTTGCTGTGGCTTTAGCTTCCACTTTCACTTTCACTAACTCTCTCTCTCTCTCTCTCTCTCTCTGTCGGTCTCTCGCTAGTAAATGGATTGAGCTGCTTTGAATAGATAGCAGCATGGCTTTTGTAGGGGATGCACATGATCAGGTGATGGCCTCTGCACCAGTCAGTGTCCTCCACTTGCTACCTGCATGCAGCTTGCTGTGTGTACTTCCAATTACCACACTGTCATGGCAACCACTTACTATAAATCCCTACATCAAGTGGGCGTGGTCCCTTTACCTTTCCTGTGTGATGGACATCCTTCCTGTGTGTGGGCATCAGTGTTACAGACAGCAGGTAGTAATACCTCTTACAGGAGAACCTGCAAACTCATTGCAGCTGCATATTTGTAGGAGGTTCCAGAACTACAGACAGAGTTTGAGTAGAATTGTTATGCATTGTATAGCACTGGTGATACAGGGTTTGTGTCTACATACCAGTTTAACTTCGAATGTAGTCTATCTGCATAGCTCTCAACTGTGGGCCTATCCTCTTGATGGCCAGAGGTGTGCCTATTATGTTTTGTCTGTCCACCACACAGGTCTTGTGTCAGATATTTCACTGGCAGTATGTGTGTGTTGAGTGCTATCAGTACATGGCTCCATCCATTTCTGTTTCTAACTTCATATTCCTGACTAAAGGTATGTTGCAGACTATCCTGTAACACCAGCGGCATGCTTAGTGTATGTCAACAGTTTTCCACATATGAGCCTGTGTTCCAGACTGTCCTCCACCTACATACCAGGCTTTGCACATATGACATACTGTCAGGGGTTGTTCTGTAGTGAGCTGTGAGCATGTCATGCTGGTATTTCTGCCATCAGTCCACTGCTGTTGTGTCCCCCACACATACGGTGGGGCTGTGGCCATATATGCGGGGGCTTCACCTACACAATACATGTGTGCCATTATGCAGTCCAGAGGCCAGTGTATGTAACAGTGGTATATGGCCCTGTATTATTGAGTCTAGGGGGATGCACCATAACTAACCTAAGCTGTTACAACATGTGGAGGTATCAGTGGTAAGCTGCCTTAAGGTATATGGGTGTACATTACCATACATTCCACCTTGGATAAATGCAGGCCTACAGCCTCCTGCTATACTGACTGTTCTGTTTGTCAGTGTGCTTTTGATGGTGTCAGTTATGCCTTGTTATGTAACAGTTACATCCCATTGTGTCAACTGAGGTATTTACCCCTAGGGATTGTGTACAGAATGTAAATAGAAGCTGCTGAACTATACATCTGCATTACTTACCGTTGATTGTTTGGTATCCTGTTGCCCAGTCTGTCTTTACTATTGTACTACTTGAAGGCCTTGGCCTGACTAGCAACATTTGTAAACCTTTCCAGACTACTGTATTAGTATAACTGTTTCACAGTTGCATTACTCTGTTTATATGGATGTCAGTGTCTAGACAGCTATATGACATGGCATATAAAACTGTAATAGTACACAAATAAAGAGTTCCCATGTATGCAAACCTGTGTGTGGTGTTATATCCTTTGACCTCTCTGTGGGTATATGTTGCAGGCAACGATTGTCATTTGTATGGGTGGCTCATACAGTGGCCATTTGGTAAGGTGGTAACTGTAGACATAGTGGCTGTTCCATATTGTGTGCACCTTCTACATATGTATGTTACTAAACATATCTCTGCTTGTGTATGTGTATTTATATATATATATATATATATATATATATATATATATATATATATATATATCTGTATCTGCATATATATGGCTGTGTATATGTATCCTAGGGATGTTGATTGCTTCTACATTGTGCATTCCCCATGGGAGCCAGACTCTACTGCATGATATGTTACTGATACAAGCCTGACATCATACAGGTGGGATGGAGTACTGCTAACATCTGGTACCCATGTCGTGTCAGGTCCTGGTTATGGGACCTGCAACAGTTGGTAGTGTATTGCAGGGCAGATGTGTTTGGAGGTGAATACCTATTCATACAAGATGTATGTTGTTTGGGGCCTCTAAACCCCATTAACAGTGCATGTGGACATATATGTTTTTATTATGTTCCCATTGTTATCTACAGATGTATGTCCATATATACCTATATAGATACATGTATCTGCTTACATATATCTACCTTGCTGTTTACATATGGACATATAGATGTAGACATATATATCTATAGATGTATGCATATGTATGTGTATATGTTTATATTTATATATATATATATATATATATATATATTTTTTTTTATATATCTACATATACGGATATGTTATATCTATTTAAATATTGCACACACACACACACACACACACACACACACACACACACACACACACACACACACACACACACACACACACACACACACACACATCTACATGTTAGAATACATTCCCTGTACTGTTGAATGACTGAACTGGATGATATGTTTGTGAAAACAGCAGGGTTATGTATATCTGACATTGCTTGGTGGTAAATCACTTTGCCTATGTTTTGCAGGGTCCTGGGTTTGAGACTTGCAGAGACTATTTATTTTGTTGCAGGGCAGAACAAGAGCCGTTGTATACAGAGTGATTAAGGCACTTTTGAGCAGTTGTAAGCAAGTTTGCGTGAGGGTAAGCAATACTAACCTCCGGTTAAATATGCCTACAGAGAGTTAGCTTCTAAACTGCTTAATCTGTGTGCACATTGCTTACCCCCATGCAAACAGGCTTTAACTTGCTTACTAGTGCTTAAATATGCTTACTACTGCTTATTGGTGCTTACACTTGCTTACTAGTGCTTACTACCACTTACAATTGCACTGATTTAGACAGTAATATCTAATGGTTCTTGAGAAGGACGGGGATTTGGAAGCTGTATGGAGTTGTCATTCATTACACATTTTACCTTCCATTTGTATCCCTGATTCCTGTGTACATCTACTGTATGGGGCACATGTGCTTATCTGGGGACATTGCAACATTATGACACTGACACCTCACATGTGCATTTAATGCAGTACTCCAGTTCACAAATATATGTTATTTAGTAGGTTATACAGGAAAACAATGTGCATAAAGTGATTTCACATGGAAAATGAAATGTGCTGAAGTGGGACTTAAACCAGGAATGCCTGCTCCTAAGACAATCTGCTGCAGTGGGACACGAACTGGGAATACCTGTTCATAAGGCAAATGCTCTGCCCTCTACACTGTTGCTATACTGCTTCATTTGCATATATCTTCCTTGTTATTTTCTTCAGCCATTTAAGCTGCATTAACCATAGCAAAGTGATAATTAGCTTTAATCGGTTTCTTAATAAAAAAAAAGTGTCTGTTCATTTTATTTGTATTTACTATTGCTGTTGTACGTGTGGGGGAATGTTGCTGGAGATATGTTGACACCTATGAGCAGTCTTGCCCATTACTTTGGCTTTCTGCTGTTCTTCATTGTAGGGGCATGTATATTCTGAGATCTCTGTTCTCAGACACACCCCCTGCACTCTTACACACTGCATGTAAGATTAGGAGCTCAGACAGCATGCCTTCATTAATATGCATGGTGCGCAGCCATCCTGCTCTTAAATGGCCACTTCCGTGCTGAACTAACCTAGTCCTGAACAAAAGAATAATAAATCCAGGGGTTAGTTTGACAGTTTGGGAGTTAAGAACAGTCTGCAAGATCAGTAAATTATACATTATTGTAGGGTCTCTGCAGTATTGTAGTATTGCTGGATCTGCTGCGCAGTTGCCATTGAGTATGCATTGCTGCCATTTTGATACATGTACAAGTGCTGAATTGTTGCTGTTAAGGATTTTATGTGTGAGCGTAAGTAAGCGATAGTCCATTCACTACTGTACTGGGAATCGGTTCACATTTATAAAGGTAATATAGTAGTGGTCTGTCTGGGTTGGGAGCAATTCTATTAGTTAACATACAGAAATCCTGAGGAATTTTTTGAAGAATAGACAAAAAGAAGGAGAACATATTGAAATGCACTTGTAGAATATTTCTACTTAATATGACTCTGCATTCAAGTATGAGAACAGTTATATTATGCGAAAAGCCACATAGGATTGAGTTAATGTTTGCCATTATGTTATTGTTATGAACAGGTTTAGAAAAAATAGGGGTAAAGTTAGGCCTAGGTATTTAAAGACATTAAGTTGCTTCTTTTATGTTTACAATTTTTATAATGTGCTGTTTTCTGTTGGACCTTTTTGCAGAAGGCATATTTTCAAAGCAATACATTTGTCATGCTCATTTATTTATTTGGTTCATTCTTTCTTGGTAGCATCAAACAATTCTGAATTGATAGTATGCCAGACAGGTAACTGTGGCAGGGGAAAAATAAGTGTCTTTCCTTGGTGCAAGCTTTTAGGGGGTACAATAAGCAGGTGCCAGTGGTGGATGAGTGCAGTATTAGCATTGCTTTATGAAACCATGAGGATATTCTGACTTTATGAATGCTGATGCTGCAGTTGCAGTCATGGCTAAGTGTTGAAGATTTCAATATGTGTGAGTACATGAGTAACTATAGCAAACTGCTTGTTACAGTTATAGCAAGCAGTTTGATTTGTTTGATATCATTGCAGTAGAGTTGAGGGGTTGTCAGTTTAAGAAATAACACAGGATGTCAGATGACCTAGCTGTAGTTCTAAGGCATGCAACCAAAGGTATTAGACTCTTAGAAGATCTTTAGAATTTAAAAGTGAAGGCATGTTTTACACAATCCAGTAAAACTTAAGTTAGGCATGTTTTACACAGTGCTGTAAAACCTAGATGTTTATCATGCTTTCCAAAAGCTTGATTGCACAGTCTGGACTTTCATTTTAAGTCTAATAAAACTGCTGCAAATGGTTAACAATAAGCATGGCAAATAGTGAATACTTTTTACACCTAGGCAAATTGTTATATAATCCACAACAAGAGTACAACTAGTTTATTTGCCATGGAAAGACTAGTTCATTTGCATTTTTTAGATCTGTCTTCCATATATTTGAGCAACTAAATGTGGAGATTTAGGGCATTTTACCAATTCAAATATTGTTGTAAATAATGTGGTAGACAGTGGAGTTGCTATATTTCTCATCTTTACTCTGACTAGTGTACTGCATCCTCCCTGAGGCCAAACCAAAATGCTGGAAAAGGGCATAGTATGACTTCCATTTTGTTTTTACTTCAGTATCACTGGATTGCATTTTGTCCACAAATCCTGTTTACACCACAAATGGTATACACTGGGGAATATTTAGAAACACATTTTGTACTACATTAAGTAAAACAATGCAATGAGCTGTGACATGCAGGGAAGAGGTGATTCAGAGACACATGTAGTGTGACTGCACTAGCAGGAAAATAATACAATTGATAGCATAATGACATAAATGAGTGCTACTATGGTAATGAGTAGCATCACATAGGAAAATTATGAAATCAAACCTGATTTATTTATTTTATTTAGTTAATTGCATTTGTTTACTGGGAGGGTCTGCATGGGCAGAGCCCCTTTTTAGCTGAGGCCCAGGAAAAAAAAGCTTTGCACATACAATACACAACATTTCCATTTAAGCAAGTACAGTTTACATAGATATGTATAAGGTTTAAACTGAACAGGTAAAAGCAGTTTAAATGACAAGAAACATAGGCGGTATTAGTTTGCAAATTATTTAAATCTTACATAAGTTTTATAAATTATATGAACTTTAAATGCCAATAATTTAAAATGTTGCAGACATCAGTAATAGAATGGAGTTCTAATAATAGCTAAAGTGGGACAGTTTAGTAATGAGACAGGCAGTGTTTTAAAATAGAACTACTTATTACATTTAGGGTATTAGTCTGGGGATTTTTTATGAAAGGGGGGAGAGAGAGAGAGAGAGAGACTGAGTGGAGAAAGTAGACAGAAAGCAGAGAGTCATAAGCCGTACTTAACCAGGGGTTGAGTATAAGGACAACCAAGAATTCATCAGGTGTATTTTTAGTTCTTTTTTAAGGATTTGTGATTTGCGTTAAGTTTTAAATGTAGAGGGATATTGTGCCACATTTTAGAGACATGGTTAGAAAAGAGGAAGACACCAGCGGAGTTGTTGAATTTAGTTACCTGCATTACGTGTTTATTGCATAACCACAGTTTGGAGTATCCTGTAGTAATATATTAGACAGTCTAAGGCAGTTTTCAGGTTTGTGGATGAAAGTGTACTCAACAAGGAGTTAAGATTGGCCTAAGGTGTGGGAGAATTCAATCCAGTACAGTTGGTTCAAGGATAGATAACAATGGCCTTATGTGGGGAGGTTGGCTGCAAATTTCGTTGTTTTATTGTAATATAGTTTAAGAGGTTGAGATTGGGTTGCATATAAAATAATAAGTACAGGAGATCCATATAAGAGAGTTAAGAGCAGTTTTTGGCAATGCAGATCCCTGCATGTTCATTTAGGTATGGCTTAATACTGTAGCATGTGCCAAGTTTTTGATGATTTTTTTTACACTTTCTTTTATGTGTGAATCATATTTCATATTTTTATCTCTAGTAAATTGTAGGAGTTTGATATTGCTTGCTCTCTCAATTTTGGTGTTATTAAAAGAAGTTAGTGTGAAGTAAGGTTTCTTTTCATTGTACGTTTTTGTTGTGAATAACAGTAGCTTTTTATTTATTTATTTATTTACTTTTGTTTGGATCTAGTAGTACCTGGGATTTGTGGAGCCAGACTTTGATACAGAGAAGAGATTCCTGAATTTGCTGGTTTAGCTTTTCCAGGGGACTGTGTTGCACAGATTAGGGTGGAGTCATCAGCCTACTCTATGAAAGAGGTGCATTTGCTAGAGCAATTCAAAAATGTATACAATTTGCATTGAGTCATGGCAATCAGCTTATATGATCACTATAATTTCTTGGTGTATTGTTCACTCTCTGTTGCTAGAAGTAACATCTGCATTAGCTGCTCAGCATGTGCCTGTGTCATAGAAGGGTCCAGCAACTGTTGACATACCATCACCTCCATGACCAGGTCACAGTTAATTGCTACAATGTGGACAGAGTCATCATATAGGAGTTAGCATAAATTTACCATTCTCACATGGGATTACATGCATATTCCCATGGACCAGGTTTTTTGTAACATTCACATTGTCATCATAGTGGAGATGTTTTAGTGTCTTACAGGATACACATGAGGATTTATGTAGGCCTTGGTGTTGTGAATCTTACACCAGGTCCTTGACATGATGCCGATGCATATGTGTGGACTGCACAATAGAGAACCATCACTGTGTGAGTATTTTATACTGTAATCCATTTTCCTTAGGTATAGAGGGCCATTAACATCATCCACATTACTATCACAGCCTCACATTCTGAAAAAATGGTATATGTTATGACAGTTGGAAGGACTTCCACACCATCAACAGCCAGGTAATGTGTAGTGCACAACATATAATATACATGTCTGTGTGCCACTCAGACAGTTCCCATGCTTCCCACACCATGCACACATGTGTTCTATATTAGCATTACATGTAGGTGACTTTCCACAGGATCATTTAGCTGGTAGGCGAGCATACTAACAATCATAGAGGCCTAGAAGGTCCAATCCTATAAATGTATGTAGCAAACCATACAGAATAGTGTTTGTTGTTGTGTGCTTCAGGTGATGCTGGATACAACTTGGAGCCATAGCTGATAACTCTCATTTGCAGCTTCCTGACTATGTCAAATGCCATGTATAACACCACACTGTCACAGCTATGAAGCATCATCATTTGTGTGTTTAGAGTGTAAAAGGACCACTTCCACTTTCTGTACACATCCTATGATGCACTACAGTATGTTATTGATGCATCCAGCAATGTATCTGTGGCTTGTGCCATGCTTCATAATATGGCCCAATGAAAAAAGTTATAGTAAGGGAAACCTTTAGTATTGGCTGACATACCTGTCACAGCATCAACAGAGAAGCTGAATGAGAAGTCTTTAAAGGAACTGGCTGCAGCAGGCTCTCATGTGAGGCAGAGGGGGGTAAAATACATCTTGGCATTGGCAAAGTCTGACTCACAATTATAGGTCACGACAAGACAAACAAAGAATAAAACTAATTCATGCACTTACAGACCTAGTGCATTACAGTGCATTGAATGGCCATGAGCATGGATTAGACATTACCATATCCACATCAACCAGAGAGAGGGGCAGGATACAGTCATCATTTGCACCAGTGTAGGGGTACAGTGACTGGGGACAGAAGCACTAGCACAAGTGGTGGTATTGGTTGTAACCATGCACATGGTTAGAGTATTGTGAGAGTTTAGAGATCACTTCTTGCAGTAAAGGGGTGGAGCTTTCAGGGATTAAATGGTTGCTGATGTACCATGTGGTGCTGCAGTATCTAGTCTGGATGCAACTGGTCTAGGAAATAACATAGCATGATGGCTGCATATGTGGTATGTGGAAATGTCATCATGACCTTCAGTTGGCTGTTCTGCTAGAAAGATTGTATCCACTATGCCATGTTCTGACATGGTAAGGTGTTTTACATGATAAGCTTGTGAGAGGGATGAGCTGATATTATAGTGATAGGAATGAGCTGATTCACTTGTGGGGTATACCCAGAAGAATTAGATGAATATCTACCACTTTCATGAGCACATCCATGGTCATAGAGGCCACAGTGTGGCCAGACAAGTGTTGTCCCCACCCCATACGTCTTGACCTCTTAGAGCAAGAAATCTGGATAAAGCCCGACAAAATAGTGTTCAAAGGCCCAAAAATAAGGTCATATTTTAAATTTTGCTCTTTTAAACTTAGAAAGTTGCTAGAGTAACAGGGTTTGTTTTCATTTACCTTTTCTTAAGGGTTTGAAGTCTGAAATTCAATATGTCATTGTTTAGTGCCCTCAATGCTTAAATCATCTCAGTGATTTGCCAGAAAAAACACATTTTATGGGGAACAGACCAAAAATAAGAGCCAAAAATCTGGACATTCCATGAAAATCTGAACTGTTGAGAAGTATTTCCTGATAGCATCCATGGGCTGAGGTGAGAAGCACTGTGGACTGGATAACAGTTGGCCCATTCCAGGTGAGCTTTCATGCCTGCGGTGGAGGCAGATAGATTTATGATGACTCACAGAAGGCAGCTTCACTGAATGTAAAGAATTTGAAAAATGTTTGCCAAAACTGCCTTCAGTGAACATCCTGCAAAAGTTATTTTTTTTCCACTGATGTCAAGTTACTCTGCACCCACCCATATGGGCGAACACTACTGCACCCCCTTACCTATACATACCAACTCTGAGGTCAAACAACAGTAGAAAAAAAGGCAAACTCTACTTACTTCCATTATTTTACATTCACCAAAACTGTATTTGGTGACCTGACGTGCACCTGAGGCAGATATGGACAGTTTAGAGAGTGTGGCTGTCTCAGGAACAGTGTGTGTCATCTGCATTATTCTAGTATACATTCCTGTAATGAACAAGTATCCACTAGCATGGTAACAGGGCCAGTAACTTGCATCTTTATTGGTACAATAATGGATGCCAACTGAGTTACTGCTGCCTATATGTGGTGGTGCTCTGCTTGTGACGCAGAATGCCCCACGCACCCAGCAATGGTTGAAGGTTTCATGTCTGATACTGGCATAGGGCCGAATTCATGAAGGCTTGCATGGAGTCTAAGAGTAGACTAAGACTCCATGCAGCCAACATATCCACCGAGCGATCCAGGAACAGCCAGCAGGGGCGTGCAAGAGAGCTCCTAAAACTCCTCTTACATGGACAGGGTTTGATTATGCAAATCACCTCATTTGCTGCTGAAAGGTATGCAAATGAGGTAAATTTGCGATTCAGGAAACCCTAACCTGTCCGAGAAAGAGTAGTGTTATTTGTAGAAATGTACTACATTACATTACATTGTACGGTTCTGCAAATAGCAAAACGGAGTCATGACAGCTCCAAAAAAAGGATGCAGCCAGTTGAGGAAGCATGCCAATGGCCAAAAATATGGCCATTGGCAATGTTCACTGATGCAAAATTAAAATAAAATTATTTTTTTTATCCCGATTGCCGTTGTTTAAGCATAGCGCAGTGCAGCACAAACGCGCTGCGCTCTAAAAACCAGAAAACCAATAATTAAAATCCACAAATGTGGATTTTACAGTAATCCCTTATATACAATGCAATGGAATGGCAGTCCGAAGACAACGTGGCTACCGAGTAGAGATTGCTAAGGGGGGAAGCTCAGTCTAAGAGATGCAACCAAGCATTAGTAGGCAATCCTATGCAAATGAGGGTAAGGATAGTGAATCCCACGTTTACATAGCAAAAGAGCACAGTCAGTGGAGTGTAGGAGTAGGATAAGGGGAGTAACAGAGTAGAATATAGGTGACATCATGAGGGGGGTATGTCTGAAAGAAGTGAAGCTCATTGGAGTAGAGTGGCATGTGTCTGCTGTCAGTTACTAATCACTGGGAGATGTGTGTCAATAGGTACCCTAGCTAAAGGCAAGAAATTGAAGGTGTATGCCGTGAACAACACTAAAGTTTCTTGTAGAAGTGCCTGCAACGTGTATGCACATGTGTGCGGACCTGTAAAACTGAGTAAGCCTGTGTGCGTGTGCACCTGTGTGTGCATGTGTAAGCCGGAGTAAGCAAGTGTAAGGATGTTGAAACCCGTGTAAGTGCATTTGTGCCTGTGTGTGCACGTTTTAGCAAGAATAAGCAAGTTTTAATCCATGTAAGCATGTGTGCGTGCGTGTGAGCTGGTGTGCACGTGTTTGCGCTTGTTTGTGTGGTGCTGCCCCCCTGAGGAAACAGAAATGGAAAAGGAAGCACAACAAATAGTAGGAAGTTAACCAGGGAGTACTAGCAGAGCTAGCCAGTGAAAACAATCAGAATCAGGCAATTACACAGGCAGTACACTAGCCCAGCCCAGCCCAGCACTTAAAACTCAGCAAACAACTTTCCACTATGTTTTTCTCAGAGACACTGCAACACTGCAGTAAGCTAATAGAAGTGAAAACTGAAAAATCTTTACTGAGACAAAGAAATGTTAGGGGCTACCATTGCTGTTATAAGGTGACATATGCAACATGCTGAGGGTGGTGACAATGCGAATGCTGCTGAGCAACCCACAGTGAGGAGACAGAGAAGAGTGTACAGGCCCAGGGTAAACTACCAGGGGCTACATGAGCTGGAGGTAGTGGAGCGCTATAGAGTGGACAGAGACCTCATGCAGCAAATTGTTGAGCTGTGCAGGCCACGCCTCACACACAGGACCAGCAGAGGTGAACCCATCCCAGTGGAAACCAAGGTATGTGTTGGCCTAAGAATACTAGCAACAGGTACCTTCCAGAGACTAACTGGCGATATGATGGGTATTTCACAGGCATCAGCATCCAGGGTACTGCACCAGTTCCTGAATGCCATGTCAGCACATGTCGATGATCATGTATATTTCCCCAATTCCCGTGAGGTATTGGCCAGCAATATGCTTCTCTTCCAGCAAATAGCGGACTACCCTGAGGTAGTGGGTGCAATAGACTGCATGCACATTTGCATCAAAGCACTAGCTGGCGAGCGGGGTAGGGTCTACTATAACCACAAGGGTTTCCCCTCCATCAACTGCCAGGTCATGTGTGATGCCCAGGGCATAATAATGAATGTGTGTTGGCTGCCCTGGAAGCTACCTTGACTCCCATATCTGGCATCTGACACAGCTGTACCAGACATTTGCCAATGGGGACATCCCTCATGGTCACCTAGTGGGGGATGCTGGATATGCACTCGAGCCGTGGCTGATGACACCCATCAGAAATGCACACACACCTGAACAGGAATGTCATAATGAGGCACACGCACAAACACGAAATCTAATCGAGCATGTGTTTGGGCTGCGCAAGTCATGGTTCCGGTGCCTGGGCACATCTAGTGGAGCCTTGCAGTACTCACCAACTACATGTACCCAAATAGTCATGGTATGTGCTATGCTACATAATATGATCCTGCAAAAACAGCTGCAGCAGGAGCAGCATAGGGCCGGGCCCAATAGCCCCCCACCATTGCCAAGGCCATCACAGGCAGAGCATGACTCGGAGGAGGAACAACCTGAGCCTGCCCTAGTAGGCAGAAGGAGACGTGCCCAGTATGCTTTAGCCTTGCCAAAGAGGCAACACATAGCATATACACTGGCTCAGTAGGAACCCTGGAAATGATACCTCTCTCCGACTCGCACATATAGTAAAAGGGATGCCTAACTTGACACTACCTGTTAACAAACATGTATAGGGAGTGTAAAATGTGCATCCGACATAGGCAGCCCTGCAGCACCACCTGAGGCATGATTGCCATGTGTTAAGCAATATAAAGCAGTGCTAAACAGCTCTTACCACTATTTAGTATATGTAAATAAAATTGCACACCCTAAGTAGCACAACTTCAGGCAATGTTGAGCAATATTGGGCACCGTTCAGCAATGTTGGTTAACATTGAGCAATGTTGTGCAAGTTTGGTCAAAGTTGGGCATAGTTCAGCAAGAGCAGGTAAACATGGGCATATTTGCTTCACTGTACCTGAAGCAGTCTGTTCTTCCCAGTATGAAAATATGAAGCAGTGACAGTCCTTGAACCCAGGATACTGTGCACTACAGTCATAGTACAGAACCACTAAACCATGACAGTGGTCAGCTTGTATGAAGAAATGTTGATAAGTCTATGCAAAGTATTTCATGGAAACCTTGCAGGCATAGCATAATCCCTGTCGAGATAAGACACAAAGGTGAGGCCTGCAGTAAGAATAGAACCTGATTTTCAACACACATATAGTATAAATGTTAATATTGGTAATGTTCATACACATCAACAAATGTAGTGGACCTCAGACAGCAACATACTGCTAGGTCACACTGGGCATGCTCACACACTTGAATAAATGAGACAAATGTCAGTCAACAAAACAGTGAAAGACCGAACTGGGCATGCTCACACACTTAGGCCATGTCTGAGTACAGTAGTGGGCCACACATATCCAGCAGTTGCATGTGTTAACCCAGGAAGCTTGCACTATTCACCAATCCACCTTGTGCACACAGTTATATGACAACAGACATATATATAATATAGTGTAACCCTGTCATAATCAAATATGTTATGCAGATACTTAGGTTATTCATAGAAAGTGGGAAAGCAAAGAAGAAACAAAACCTGCAATCAGTACCATCAATGAGCAATGTGCATCCTGAGCATTATCATAGGTTCAGAGGTTGATACTAGGCTATCTGCCCTAGGGCATTTATAAGCCTAGCCAGAGTGTGTTTGGCTTTCACAACCCTGTTAGATTAGTAGACTGTGCCTGTGAATAGTAGGTCACACAAGATAGCCCACATATGTTTATTTTATTGTGCCTCTGTCTAACAGGGACCCAGAACATATCTCGGGCTTAAACATACAATCACCCATCCACTTGTCAAGATGTCTCCTGTAGGTGGTCAGTGGGGGTCTCTGCGTATGTGGGACTGGGATCTCATTCCAGAGTGAGTGGAGCCTCTGGGATGGGAATCTGCCCCTCCAGCATGTCCTATTAATATCAGTGCTGATGTTTCCGCCCCTGGAGCATGTAGCTGTAAGGGACTTTGATATCCTGAGGTGGAGCCTGTCCATTAATTCTGTGACGGACATGGCTTTAAACAAGAGGCACAGATCACATCTGAGTAGACAGTAAGCGACTGAGTAGAGCTGGGGTTACCATAGCCAAACTGTGCATACCATCTGTGTGAGTGCCTAGATCTACTTGGTTAGGTACTTTTGTGGACATTACAGTTGCTGCAGTTGTCATGGAAGGTACATCTGAAATGGGGCATTGTATCCAAGCATGGGCCTGATGAGTATAGGGGCACAATGACCCCACTTACTCTAGATCTGAAACCCTATGGGATAAGGTGGACTATATAGAAGGTCTGTCTAACAACATTGGCAATGTGATTGTGAAAGGCAAGAGTTCTAACTACTCATGTCCCCAAATCCCAAATAATACCCACCGTACATGATGTATCATCACCTATGTGGTAATGTGTGGGCACATTGTCATTACAAAAGGGGATGACTATGCATCTAATGGAAAGTAGCTGTAGGCCATGGCTCTGGCACCAGTTATCCATCTCTGTGAGACCCTTTTTGAGGATGCTTGTGCCAGCTGGAGAGTTGATTATGGCACACAGTTTGCAGTCATCTGCGAACATGGTCAGCTATATTCCTCCTGTGTTAGCCTATACGTCTGAGAAATATATACCAAACAAGAGATGTCCCAGGACTGAGCCCTGTGGGATGCCATGTGTAACTGCTGTGTAGTCAGACATAGCACCTACAATACTGACAATGTGGGTGCTATTCATGATCCAGTTAGCAATCCATCTTGTGACATATGTGTAGATATTGAAGCTGGTGAGCTTATGTATAATGCGTGAGTGGGGTATTGTGTTGAACTGTTCTGCGAGCTCCAGGTAGGCTGTGTGGACAACCTTCTTTATGTCTACATACCTGGTAACTGTTTCAAGATGTTGAACAGTTTCAAGAGGCAAGATCTGCCCACAACAAAGCCGAATTGTGTAGGATCCAGTGTCTGTAGGTTCCCGATGTCTATGTGTATGGGTTCCATGACGATACACTCCATAGCTTTGCAGACCAGGATAGTTAGGCTTATAGTGCGATATTGTCCAGGGTCCCTTGTAGCACCACCTCTGTGGAGCGGGAACACTGTTGCCGTATGCCATTCCTTGGGTACATATCCTGTAGTAACTCTGATATTGAACAGTGACTTAATGTGAGTGTTAAGTCCGTCATGAATCTCGTGTAAGACGCAGGCCGGGACACCATCTGCTCACATTGATGCTGTATTGTCTGCTATGGAGAGGGCAGCACTCACCTGTTCATCTGTGATGTCAGGGAGGTTACACCCTGTTGGGATGGACATTTGCACTTTAGGGGGGATGGGGGGAAACATTTCCACTGAACCTGTTTGCCAGGATGTTGGCAATGTCAGTGGGTTCGGTGTATGTTTTGTCATTATGCAGTAACTCACAGCATATCTGTGAGTTCCCACCCAGGTCCCTGACATAACTTAAGAAGGCCTTGTAACTGTCCTTAGTGTCTGTTGCAAGTGTCCATTAGAACTGGCCTTAGATGAATCAACAAGTGATTGTAGCTTTTTCCTAGTACTGATCAGAGATGCCTTCCTTTTTGGGATTGTGCTCTATCATGTAGTAGCCTCCTCCTGTCGTATAACTTATCAATAGCCATGAGCCACCAGACAGGTTCCCTGCCTTTGGAGGAGTGAGTCTTGTAGTTATCTGGGATAGCACGATCAATGCATTCCAGTAGGTGTCCATAGAATGCGTTTGTAAAGGATTAAGTGGTCTGAGCCATAATTACCACTGTCCCAGGGTCTTTGACAGATACCACCTTGGTTTGTAGAAGGGTGGCATTTGCTTATGAGACGTACTTCACTGAGATCACCTAGGATGGGGGTGTGGATGGGATATGTATGTCCAGTGAGATAAATGTATGGTCTGACCTTAACAATGAGGGGTATACCTCTGATGTGGAACATAGAGTCCCCATGTTGGTGATGATTATGTCCCACATGTTTTACCCTCTTTTGGTTGTGGTGACCAGTTGTGCCATAGCATTTGAGTTTATAAATCCTAGCAACTGTTGTGTGAGGGTGTTGGTGCTTGAGTAGTATTCCCAGTCAATGTTTGTGTATTTGAAGTCACCCAATATAATGGTGTTTGGAGAGACCTTCATATTCCCCAGTGTTCCCAGGAATACCGAGTGTTGTTCCTGAGTTCGGGAGTTTGGTCTGTAGCAGTCTACAAACTGAAATGCAGTTTGGGCCACTGTTAGTTGCACATGTACATTCTCTGATGCTTTGTGCAGTGCTACTAACCTGGAGGTGTGTGTATGTTTGATGTATATTGATACTCCCCCTATTTTTGTTGGCCGGTCCGAGTCTTGTGTCCGAAAAGGATGGTATGAAGTAAAACCTGGTAGTGCTGGTGTGCTTTTGGGAGCCTGAACCAGGTGTCTGTTACTGCACAGATATCGACAGTCTCCATACTGAGGAGAGTCCTGAGTGTGTGCATTCTGAGGGTTAGACATCTGTTGTTGAACAGCATTACTCTCAGTTTATTTTACCTTGTAACATCTATGGAGGTAGTTTTGTCTTCTGAGCCTCACTTAAAACAGCCACTATGGGGGTGGCAAGAGCCTTAGCCAGTATTTGAAAGCCTAGGGGTGGCAGGTGCATGGCATCCATAGTGAAGCTACGTGGCATGTTGAGCATGTAATTCCAGGCTGACAGACACTGGATCCCCTTTGAATGACACCAATATGTTAGCCAGCTGTTAAAAGTGATCAGTTTGTCTGTAAACTGTGACATCATTCTTGGTGAGGGCAAGATGCTACACAGGGTCAGGGTCATACTGGCATGGGCTATATGATCAGAGAGCTCCTCTATGTCTCTTGTCATGTAGTCCAGGGAGGACAGTCACAAGGGTTTACACACCAGCATGGACAATGATGGAGCCACATTTGTACTTGCTTTGGAGTGACCTGAGTGCATGTGTTATGTGGCAGATCCTGGCACCTGACAGACGCACAAAGTGACCTTCTCCTTGTTCAGCCTGGGACATCAGTGTGTCTGACAATATCAGTCACCTATTACAAGTGTATTAGGTGTGTTGTTTAGCCCTAATGGCAGTGACTGTGTGGCACACTGACTTTGTGAACTATGTGATATGTGTGTATAGTTGTGGGTTAGCAGTTGTTTGGTTGTCTGCTTTGGATGTCTCTGCTGCTTAGGCAGAGTATATTTAGAGCCTCTGAATATGTTTTTGTGTGGTAATGTATTTGGTTTGCTGTCGTTATAGTCCATGTGAGACTGGATTTGTGGCATGTGTGGTTACCTTCACCACCTGATAGACTGTGCCAGTCACGGGTTGAGAGATCTCAGCCTCCTGTTTGTCTATACAGTTGCATCTCTCACATATATCTGAGTTTGTTGGTTGTAGGACAGGGTTGTCTGTGTACATACGGCAGTTGTAACACTGCGTCAAAATTCCAATATGCACCAGCTAGACTGGAGAGTACACACGAAACCGACCTTTGGACATGCCAGGATATTATGATGACATACTCTGTTGACTGATCACAAAGGATCAGTAGTGTGTTAAGTGTGTAAAAGAGTATAACAGGGGTTTAGTGGTCAGGTTTGTCGTTGTTTTGGAAAGATTATCTGCGAAGGAGTACAGACAGAACCATGACATCTCCATCAGCTATGTCAGAAATAGCAATCTACACTCATATAAGTCCTGAGTCAGGGTCAACTGTACCTGACTGACAATGCCAACATCCTGTCAGACAGACCCATACATACATACCTACCTCCCACTGACAAAAGGCTCTATCATCATACCAGGAGATATCACATGTAGAATGGGTAAATTGCTCCTCCCAAAGCCGAATGAATGGCATCACTTGGATAACATTGTTTCCCCATATGTGTCATAAGGGAACTACAGAACAAACAGACCCTGCACCTGAACAGTCTGTTGAGCCTCACCCTCTCTACATGATCTTACACTGTTGAATGTGTTACAGCAACATATGGCACACCCCACAAGTGTTGGTGCACAACAGACCATGGGAACTATAGTCCTATAATCCTACGAAGTCTGAACTGCTAGGCCATGGAGTCCATCATGATTGCAGTCAGAAACAGAGCTATTGTAATCCGACAAACACACAACCCAACCAACTGTGGTATGTTAATGGGCAGATCATGTTCCCCAAACCTGCTAGACTGTTTTCAAGGCAGCCACCCAGGACATACATCACTGAAAGGAGCTACACACATCCCACATAGACTTTGAATAGCCCTTTATCAACATCACAGACACATGTCGTATCCACAAAACCAACAATCTGTGCATAAATATGTATTGTCATAAGAAGGAATGGCAATTTGTCCACAGACAGATCACACAAGCTAAGAATTGTGGAGTCCTGTTCAAGCTGTTCACACCTGCTGACCCTCATGGTTCATTCCTGGGATTGCATAAAACAAAGTGCACACACATTACCATGTCCAGTCTGATGATGTCAGCATCCTACAAATATAGCAGGAGAATAGAAACCACCCAGTAAAGCATATAGCGCATTGTGTTAATGTGTATCTCTCTAGTATCATAACATAGTTAGATAGGGGTTTGAATCCTGCAATTGGTGAGTGTGTGGGGGTGTATGTGTCTATGGGTATATATGTGCGTGTGTGATTCCCTTTGGGAGAAGTTGCCTTTTTGTAGACTGCGACAACACATTAAAAGAGGTGAACTCCTCTTTGCCAAGTCTGATGATGTCAGTATCCCACAAATACAGCAGTGGAAATGAAACCACTCAATAAAGCATATAGTGCCCCATGTTAATGCGTATCTCCCTAGTGTCATAACATAGTCAGTTAGGGGTTTGAATCCTGGAAATGCTGAGTGTGAATGTTTGTGTGTGTGTGATTTCCTTTGAGAAGAGTGGCCTTTTTGGAGACTGTGAAAACACATTAGAAGAGGTGAATTCCTCTTTGCCAAGTCTAATGATGTCAGTATCCCACAAATACAGCAGTGGAAATGAAAGCTCCCAGTAAAGCATATAGCGCATCGCAGTAATGCATATCTCTTTAGTATCATAACATAGTTAGGTAGGGGTTTGAATCCTGTGATTGTTGAGTGTGTGTGTGTATGACACTGTTAATCAATGTGTTGTGGGTTTTGCTTTTACTAATGTATGACATATCAGTAAAACAACAGTATGTGCATTGCACACTTCCGGTATCTGTGTGGAAAATACACATATGTACATGTGACCCAAGTTGGTAACTGTGTGGCCAAGACATATATGTACATGTGAACTCAATCACTTCATAGGTGTGAAGCCTGCTTTCAACACGACTACATCTGTTACCATTGACAGTTGTTGCTGCTGCTTCTCGGACCGTAGGTCACATATGTATGTATGTGACAAGTCCAGCCACTGTAGTGATCTGTGCCCTAGGTCATCTGTGTCACACACACACATGACAGTTACTATAGAATAGTGTGAGTGAGGAAGTATGCCTAGGGCATATTTCAGACATGTTCAAACACAACACAGTCTGTCAACAATGGCCATTCATTATAGGTGTACAACAACTCCATGGATATGCATACAGACCCCTTATTGCTTATGTGATACACTGAGGGACATCAGCATACCTTTGGGAATGTGAATATCAAAGGACAGATGACATCACATGTGGCTGTATGTACACATCGGTACCCCTGCTACATGTTGTGTGCTACTACCAATGTGGTACTGTCAGGATACTATGTGTAGTAAATGTGGATGACTATGCTATAGTTGGCTCATAGCTTCACAACATGGGTTTGTCAGCAGGTATCTGTCTGTATGATACCCTTGTGGAGGATAAGTGTCTAATCCGGGGAATGCATTGTAGGCCACTGTATGCATCACCAGATGTGGACGGACATATCCCTAGTGTGTCTCCTTGTACCTAGGACAGCCACATGCCAAACAGGAGTGGTCACTGGAATGTCTGGTGGTCATTACCACTGGTAACTGGTATAGTACAATACCAGAATGATTCTAATGCTACTGTGTATCCTACAGCTGTGTGTCAGTTGTCAAGACATCATCTAACGATTGGTTAACATCAGGCTGTTGAGGTTATGTACACTACCAGAATGCTAATCAATGACAGATATTAACAGTATCACCCACAGCATAGTGTCATACCATGTCATACACACATGTGTACCCAAGTTGTGACATATGTGTAGTAAAATGCATACTGGACACCAAAAGGAAATATGAATTGTTAACACTGTGTAATACAGGGCATGTCACCCTTCCCATGTGCCCACCATGCACGTAGCTGCAAACAGTGCACCTCCACCATGTTCACAAATGTTCACCTTGAAATCTGTACTGCACACATCACACACGTAACGTCCACTCACCAACACATGCTGCCAGTACCACACACATCAGCCAACTGCCACATGTGTGGACAATCCATGTTTGGAATTAACACTGGTGTAAACAATACTACATTGATAATCATTGCTTTGATGCATCATGCCTGCTCAGATATACCTACAAGGATATCGTTACACTTTACTGTTGACAACATGCTAACATTGCTACACTGCTATTAGGTCACCTTGTGCATCAGCACCATGTTATCCTGTTCCTGCATCAATGTCACAGATGACAGGAGGTGGCACAGTTTCATCATATACACAGATTGTGTTATTGTTTTTCCAGAGCCCGACAATGACCCATCCAATCAACATGTATGCACGTGTGTGTGTGTGTGTGTGTGTGTGTGTGTGTGTGTGTGTGTGTGTGTGTGTGTGTGTGTGTGTGTACAGTATGGGTCAGTGTTGATGTAATGTGTGTGTGTGTGTGTGTGTGTGTGTGTGTGTGTGTGTGTGTGTGTGTGTGTGTGTGTGTGTGTTAGCCCTAGGTGTTGGTAGTATGTGTGTGTGTCTGCATGCACACAGTACCCCCTTGTGGCTGCCAAATATGGGAGGTTGTGGGACAGCCACATACTGTACCTGACAGGCTGTACAGATCACTGTCTCCGGTCACGGACACATTACCTGTGCTTGGCAGGGGTGACATGGACAGTATCGGGTACTAAGCCAGACTGAGTACTATTGTCAGAGGGATGTTGACTGGACCCATGTCCCTGCTGGGACTGGCCAGAGCTACTTGCACGTGGTCGTCTCAGACGGTCTACCGACAGCCCAGCCACAACATTGCTGGGGCTGGTACTGCCACTACGGGAGCAGCTGGCACTTGTGTGTTGTCCGCGATGACTGCCAGCTGATGATGTTGCTGGCATACATCCACATCGACATCCCAGCCGTCCTGCACTGTTCTGGCACATGGACATTACATTGCAGAGGACATCTAGTGTCTCCCCCCAACGTCTATCAATGACATCGGTGTCATTACAGATGGCACCGGCATGGTCACGGATACTGTCATTGATTGCGGTGTTATGAGCCCTCTGCGCCCTTAGTCCCTGCCTGGTGTACTGTTCCATACATGCCTGTGCTTGCATCACAGCCCGGAACATACCTGAGGTTGTGAGACCTGTGCGGCCACGTCTGCCAGGGGCATTACGACCAGCAGTGCTCCCACAAAAACCCCTGGACATATGCCTATGTGGTACCATTCCGGGTGTCTGGGCATGGCTGCTGTGTGGGGTTGCATGTGCCATAGGTACCACACTGTCCTGGTCAATGCCTACTGTATGCTGTTCCTCACCTAAGGCCATTGGTATTGAGGGATGTATTGGCAGTATGTATGTGCACATAGATGGGGTGGAAAGCTGTGTACTGTCGATTGGTGGACCAACGACAGACCCTGTCAAACATGCCTGTGCCACAACACATGCATCATCATGTTCACTATTTGTGGCAGTGACCTCTGGTTCCCTGCTGCACCCATCCAACAATACCTCAGCACCTGTGAGAGGGAGACAGGAAGCACACTTTACCATCTGTACAGGATGTTCGCACACATGCACACATGCACACATGCACACATGAACACATGAACACATGCACACGTGCACACATGGACACATGAACGCATGAACACATGCACACATGCACACTTGAACACATGAACACATGCACACATGAACACATGAGCACATGAACAAATGCATACATGCACACATCCACACATGCACACATGAACACATGCATACATGAACACATGCATACATGAACACATGCACACAAGCACACATGAACACACATGCACACACACACACACACACACACACACACACACACACACACACACACACACACACACACACACACACACACACACACACACACACACACACACACACCAACAGCAATATGGAACATATTCATTAGTGGTTGATGGTGGAGTACAGTATCACAAGCGAAAGGGTCCTATCACACGTGTCAGCATGCAGGATGTGTGTTGCTCAACAGCATGCAGTGCGAGTGTAGAGAGTCCTTGTTGATAACAGTATACATGTCATTGATGCATGTGTGTTGTTCAATGATTGGCCTTACCCTGGAATATAATGTGTACATGGACACAACATTGCACTGCAAGTCTGAAACGCTTTCCAATGTCCTGTGCACCATCACTCATAGGTATACATACCATGGCCAGATGCACACAACTGTCAGGTGTATAACAATGAATGCTATGTGTAGTACTGTAACTGGATGTAGTGTAGTACCATGAGCCATCATCAGGCAGCATCATGTGGTCACTCAAGGCCACTGATGTATATCACACTGGCAGCTATCTTGCTGTACCTGCCTTGCACCACTTAGGCTACATTTAACATTTCACAGACAGTTGTTACATGGGCATGTCAGGTGCTCAATAGGGAGCATTGCCTAACATGACTGTGTTGTGTGTTGACGCGTGTCACATTGCTCCATGATAGGCCTTGACCCCCAGGTATAGTATGTGTGCTGTGTTGATGACATATGGGATACTGGAATATGACCTTACAGCAGGTGTCTACATATGCCATGTGTATCATATTAACACATACTGCATATGACAAAGTGGTGTATGTTGTGTGCATGTGTATTGACTCTGCCTATACAATGTCCACTACAGTGTACCCCACTTGTTTGGGATGCTCTGTGTATTGCATGTGTTTGAGTCAGCTACTCATGTCACTGGGATGTGCATAGTCCCACAGAGAACATGCAGAGCATGCAGTGTGTGTAGGTGTTTTACATGTGTATATGGCCTACAACTCTCTTATGACATGCACATGTTATATGCTATATTAACTGTAGCCCATTCACCAGCATGGGTCTACTGTCTTGCTATCACACCAGAGGAACCTGCAAGGATATGAGACAGTTTGTCAGTGTCAACAACTATGGCATTGCTGCTGTGAGTTTGCAATTTTACAGTAGTACATGAGGTGACAGTCACAGGCATACAGATAATGTCCCGAATTATCAGCAATGCATGACACCAGGCTCCACATATTCTGCATACACAGTACACATCTGATAAATGCATGTTATAACACTTGTGATAACAGTGGTCTACAGATATACCATGTTACCTGCATGCTCTGTATCGCCATGCTGGGTGACTCCAGCCTCCATGATGACACAGGTGTGTTGTACTGGTTGGCCAGGAGCCACCATGCCGAGGAGCAGCTCTTCCACTCTGATGAGGGGGGATGTGTTGCAGCACCACCACCTGTGGCAAGCTGTTGTCTGTGGATATCGGAGGCATGCTGCCGGACATGTCTGATTAAATAACTGCAGTGATGGCGTACCTGCTCATAAGTCCGGTTATGCATGCCTACATCATTCACCCGACAGATAACATCCTGCCACAGTGTAGTGCGACCATGCTGGTCCTGGCAGGTTCTGGAGAACAGCAGGTTATAATGGTGTATGAGGGTGTCTGATATTACTTCCTCCTCCTCAGGGGAATATGCAGGTTTCCTGTTGTGAGACATTTCCCTGCAAGACAATGAAACGGTAATTTTGAGCAAGTCATGTGGCACACTCAACATTCTAAAGTACAGACATCAATGAAATGCCATATATAGCAACCTATTGGCTGTCAGTAGATACACACTTTAAATACCACATATGACTGCTCAGCCCACAACTGCCTGACAGTGCCTGGCACATACTATATACCAAACCATGTTCTACACAGCCACAAAGTGGAACCAGTATGTAAGACTATACAACAGTACATGGCACACTGTATGTGACACAATGCGCCACCTAGCCAATGGAGGTGTATATGACGCTAATGCATACAGACATTTGTCATCCATTGAAATGAATGTACAGTACGGTTACAGTACTACCAGTACACCATACTACTTGTTGATAGCAAACCCCTCAGTAACATATGTGCACATTCATCACTGTAGGTGGCATACTGCTGTGCTACACTATACATGTTGCTAGATATGCACTTATATCCTGTGACACACATACCACCGAGGCCATGTTATAGGCATACCCACACACACATCAGACATACCTACAAGACACAAAGGTATGGCAACCCAGATTAGATTTACTTGTGTACCATACAGTGCTGTGTGTCAGCACCTACATAACACCATGCTTGAGGTATGTAATGTGTGAGGACTACAGGTAACAAACAAAACAGTGTTACCAAGCTATGTGGATATAAACCATACTGTGCTGTTGAGGCCTACAGCTTCAGGTAGTACTACAGTTCATACATGATTTGTATTCACTAGTGTTAACAATCAATAAGCATACATGTACTGCTTTAGCCTACAATGGCACACTCCAGTCGACACCATGGGACTACGTCACAATGTATGCCATACTGCTTTTCCTGCATAGCAATAGTATACATACCTTTTGATGGGATTAGAGCTACAACACTACATACCATGGTATACACAGTTTTCCACTAGGCTATCACACATATACACATCTTTGACACATTTACCTACACATTCTCCATCACACCCAGTCAACCTCACATAGCATGTGATGCAACAGGTACACGTGTGTGTATCGGGTCCTAGGTAGCTGATAGACTGTTATCCGCAGGGCCTATGGAAGCCTAGCCATATGGTATCTTGCCCTTCAACACCCATGTAATGTAGGTTCATGTGCCCCTGTCATGCAGAGCCACAGAGGTGATTACCGGGTTGTGCTTCCTATCTCACATCCAATCATCATGATTATTCATGGCAACTGCTAATGAGGACCTTCATTTGCTGTTGATAGGTAGTTGGTTCCACAGTATGGTATTTGTCTGTGATGATAATGTGCCACTCAAGCATGTTCTTCTTTTTGACTTTACAAGGTTTAGATCAGTACAGTGTGTAGCTCGTATGGAGCTCCATCTGTTTACATGGAGCACGTCCAATACCTGTGGGTTTGGCATAGCTTTGTATGTTAGGCAGAGGTAGCCTCTGGGTAGGCGGTATGCCACACAGTGTAGCTGTGCTTTTGTAAGACAGTCAGCATAGGGCATCTGTTTGAGTCCGGTAATACTCTTTGTGAGGTATGTGTCTGGCATCTACAGTTGCTGTGGATGTCTTCTGAGGTACATACAAGCAGGGCCATTGTACTCTATGATGGGTGTTATGAGTGATGAGTAGAGTGGAACACTGAGCTCTGTTTCCATGGATGACACACCTTTACTGATGACATGTGGACTGTACTCAGTTTACATGACTAGTGTGGCACTGTGATTATCATAAGGGACACTACTGTCCACCTGTGTCCCGTAGTCTCTTATCACACCTTCAGTGTTGAGTAGACTACCACCTATGTGGTAGTTCATGGGTACAGGGCTTTTAACAACAGGGATGGCAATATGTGTACAACATTGAGCTGGAGCGTACATATGAACATCCAGTGGTATACACATAGATATGCATATTGGCACATATACAGTCCACCTTTCATGGTGGAAATATCAATTATGCAAAGGTTAAGAGGGATACAGTTATGTAATGATATTGCACAGTCTTGTGCAGAATGCATGGAAGGTGTTCTCAGCCCATATATCTTTAGCAGAACCCCCTATTTGGAAGATTAAAAACCTAACAAATCATACCCACTGTGTTTGAACAACAAATGTCATATGCCAGCACTGTATGCTGTCTTGTTTGACACACACTACAACCTACATATAAATATGCACATAGCAACCTGCACCAACATGTAAATGTCCGCCCTTCACAAACAGTTGCAGTATGTCCCTTGGTCTATGCACATGTTCAGATGTTTATAAATCAGACACATATGTATCTTGCCATATGTGTGTGCCATACAGACACAAGGTCCACACTGTTGTAAGTCCATACACCTCATGGATGACCTGTTGGGCCTTGCTACAACATGGACAGTTGTCACATGTGTGCATACAGTAATAGTACAAGGGTATATATAGCTGCAAATTATACATTACTATACTAGCCTGCTACAGCAGTTGCCAATGCTAAGCTACACATTATGTGACTATCATGCATGTCTTACTCTGTGACATCCAAGTTTATATAGGTGTTTGCACTACTCCTCCAAACTGCCATTAAATGCAGTACTGTACAGACCATAGGTAACATGTTCAGATGTTTGACATGTAATGCTGAGCTACATATGTCACACTTATGTCCCACTGCACACAGCTACACACCAATTTCTCCATGGCAGTACTTATGCATGGCATCAGTGCATACATACCTACTGCTGCCACATATGCATGTTTCAGAGGATGTACAGTACTATTCATAAACATCTACTACTTGCCGGAAACTACAAACTGTTACATACCTGTATGTCCCTTTCAGGTCCGTCTGTGTATGCTTTGACAGTTTTTTTTTAATTAAGTAAAGATACTTACTTATGTTTACTTTGTGCTTATTTTTTTTTCTTAATTAATAACTTTAGTTTTGATTAGGTATATATATTTGTTACCTAATTTTAAAGTATTTTCTTACATGCTACTGTCTGCAGGAGCTGTTCACTTGCTTAAACGTGCAATGTAATGATTGCATGTGGAGATAGCAAGTACAATCTGCTTTTATAGGTATCTGCGCATGTGCATGTGATGCCCTCTGCACCAATTGTTGCCCTGCATTTGGTAAATGCATACAGCCTGCTGAGTGGTAATTGCAGTACTCACTGTCATAGCAACCCAATGCTTTAAATTGCTAAGGTATGTAGGCGTAGCCCTTTCAGATTTCCAGAGTGGGGCCCATGCTTGTTTGCTGTGGACACTGTTGTGTAAGTCAGAAGGTTGGTATACATCTTATAAATGAAGCTAGAAGTGTAGACAGTGATGTACATGTTGTACTCAGACCTGACTGTTGCCACTTCCAGTACTGAGCTATCAGTGTAGAGTTTTACTCACCACTACAAATGCTTACACAACATTTATGTGACTATGTAGTTTCTTTTCTACTCATATAATTAACTGCCATACAAATTTAGTTATTGAGACGTATTCTTTTGGCACATGAACTGTTTGTGAACTGTTATACTGGGAATATTAATGTACTCACTTCTGCAGGGTTTGTGTTTTTTATTGTTGACATTAGCACAGGGTTCGCAGGACAACTGGACAATTCCAGTACTGAGTATGCCTACCTACACATTTGGTAGACCCTAAACACACAAGTATCTTTTAATTGTGGGGGATGCTTACATACAGAGAGCATTATGTATTAATGTGTGAATATTATCTTACTGGACTTACAGGATTGGTGTGTACCTGTCAGTTTATCAGGGCAGGTGGTCTGTCTGCATAGTTCCCAACTGTGAACCTATACAGATGGTAGCCAGAGGTTACACTGTCATTCTTTGTCTGTGCAACTCACAGTGTTTTCAGCACTGGTACAAAAGCATTGTTACAGTCAGTTGCTACCAGTACATGGCTACATCCATTGGTATTTCTGTGGTGTACTCCTACATAAGGGTATGCTTATGGAGGGCCTACCAAAGCTATTTGCAGAGTGTGTAACAGTAGTATAGCCTATATGCCTGTGTGTTTGTGCCTCTGCCAGGCCTATGAAACACTCAGATACATCTTTGCATGGAGTCAGGGATAGGTAGTTGAAAGTGAGGTACACCTTACACATAATAGGGACAGTAGGTGTAGACTTCAGTGAAGCAGTGCATATGGATTAGTACTCCTTTCATGAAGTACAAGTGGTATCTACTACTGTTATTATTGTCAGTATTCATTGTGTAATAGCCCACCTTTCTGACTGATGTCAGTACTTTTCTGAGGGATTCAGAGGGACACAGCTAAAATATGTTTCACAATCAGGGACATCCCTGGAAAGTTGTCACAGTTAGGAGGTATGGCCTCTGCCTACTCAGATATGCCAGTGTTTGTCCTGCTAGGATACTGTGTGGGGTTGTAAAGTGCCTCTGTAACATTATTTTCTGCTTGAATGGCTGCTTCTCACATCACAGTCATGTAATGCAATTCCACAACAATTGCTGGTAAAGATCCACAGAACAAGCTTTGTGTTACGGCCTTCCTATTTTTCCTTTACATTCACTCATTGTAATGCATGATATATTTTTTGCAGCACCAAGTTATTGTATGTCTGTTGTGGCTTAGTGGTACTTCATGCAGTCTAATGTGTCTGGGGTTCGAGACTGACCGAGGTATTTTATTTTGCTGCTGAGCAGAACAAGGTCCCTGACACAGAGTGAAAAAGGCCCTTTTAAGCAGTTGTAAGTGGGTTTCCGAGACGCTTAGTGATGCTTAGCTAAGCACACACATGCGCGCACTCACTTAAACTCACTTACTACTGCTTAAAAGTGCTTTCTCCCGCTAACCCCTGTGCTAATTTCTTTGAAAGAAAAGAAAATGGGGAGATAGGAAAGTGGTGAAAAAGGGGGCACAAACAGGGAAAGACAGTAGGAAAACAAGCTCGGGATGTGCAGGATAGGTGTAGGGAAGGTCCATAACTGCCCATTTCTTTACCAGCAACAGCTGTGCATATGTTGCAAATTTGGAGTGAAATTTGAAACCTTCCACCCCTGGGAGAGGGGTGAGGAAAACAAAGTATGTTGTACTGCCAATTGTAATTATCAGTTTACATGTCCAGCAGATGTGTGCAAAATGGGCAGCTATGTATGGGGCGTATTTTTTTTTGTGGGTACAGATTGCCCATTTTTTTCAGGTGAGAGTGGAAAGTGAGGTAGAGGAAGTAGGTATATTTGGGGAGGTAGTTTGGGTAGGTAAACAGACAAGACAAACAAGATGCATACAGGGGCGGAGTATGACACATGGAGTGGGTGAACACAATTGACGGGGACGGATGTTTGGATATTGCAAGCCCATGAACCCACAGATGGTAACAGTGGGACTGAGATCCCCACCCATGGGCAGTCACCACTGAACCTTCACAGACCCGAGGGTCACTGTGCATAGGAGGGGCAGGCTCACCTGTGAGTCACGCTACTCTCGCCTCGAGCTGGCATAGGGGATCAGCGACTAAATGCTGGATCTCCCTACGCACCACAACCTGGATCCTTCGAAGGGTGACAGGTGGCCCTTCTCCACCCACGCTTGCAGGAGGGAGGTGAGCCCCATCCCCTGCAGCGCTTCCACCTGAAGGTGGTACAGGACCAACGGAGGAGGGTAGCCCGGGCTGGGCACCAGACCTGCTGGTGCCAGGTGCAATCACCAGCTGAGGAGGGACAGGTGGGTCCGCTGGGACCAGCCTTCCCATATGTTCTATGATTAGGTGTGTTTAATTACAACATAGACAACAGCATTCCAAATTAGTTGTAACAGCATGCAGTAATATTCCCATTCAACCAACACACCAGGTTTACAACAGTTGAACAGCAAGCATAACACATGCATATATTGAACAACAGTGGACATTACAATAGCATGCAGGGATAATTGGTGGCAACAGGCCACCAAGATTGTGGTGTTTTAACAGGGGACATGCATCAAAGTAAATGCAGATTTAATAGAACAATAGGACATATGTCCCAACAAATGTTTTGAGATTAGACATACCCATTGAGGTGTGGAATTGCATTGTTTATGCACATGGAGTAGGGTGTAAAAAGAAACCTCCATTAACATCTTATTAGTACTTTAACTCTACACTACATTCCTATTGACTGCATGTGTATATCCCCTACATGTATTATTACACTAGGCAACATGCATTAGATTGCGTAATGGGTTTGGCTAATTCATTATATACCTGACCTATATCTGACATAGCAACTGTCCAAGATGCAGATGTTACTGCTAAATACTTGTATTGTATTTATATATTTATGTATCTGCACATCTGGATGTGTTCACGTGACATTTTCACTAGATTTTCTACAGAACCCTACATTTCATGTAGCACACTCACATTTCTGGGGAACACCTTGACAAGCTACTCGTGTGCCAGATTTACCTATGCATGTCAGCCATTTAACAACTGTTGAGGACTGTTACATGCTTCACAGCTACTGGCACTTCCTTCATCCACTTTATATGAGACTGCACAACTGTGGGTTGTCAGCGCTTAATACAACAGTAATATTTATTTAATGCAAGGGTACAACAACATTTCTAAGTAACTGACACAGACACACTCCAAGTATTATACCTTTCTTATTCACATTAAAACTATTTTCTACAGGCTCTCTCCTTTATTTGATATTACAGTGCATACAGTAGACCTATTCAGAACATATTATACCTTTAACACTCTTTTTTAGGCTCCCTCACTTATTTTATATGACAGTACATGCAGTGATAGTATTCCAGACATATTTTATCTTTATTAATGGGTTACTACACTCTATTCCTGGCTATCTGAATTATGATATCTAACAGTACATGCAGAGGATTTATTCAGGGAATAAATGTTATATTCTTCACAGCTTCTGCCACTTCCTTCATCCACTTCTTATGGGACTGCACAACTGTGGGTTGACAGCACCTAATACAACAGTACTATTTATTTATTGCAAGGGTACGACAACATTTCAAAGTAAGTGACACAGACACACTACAAGTATTATACCTTTATTAATTACATTGAACACTCTTTTCTACAGGCTCTCTCCTTTATTTGATATTACAGTGCATACAGAAGACATATTCAGGATATATTATACCTTTATTGATAGGTTGCAACACTAGTTTTTAGGCCTGCTCACTTATATGTTATGACAGTACATGCAGAGATAGTATTCCAGACTTATTTTACCTTTATTGCTGGGTTAGTACACTCTATTTCTGGTACACTGACTTATGTTATATAACAGTACATGCAGAGGATTTATTCAGGCCATTTTATTGCTGTATTATTGGGCTACAACACTTTTGTCATGCTCCCTCACATATATCATATAGCAATACATGCAGAATAATTACTAACCTGCCTGGTGGCGCAGTCTTAGCAGCCGATCTGCATAGGCTGGCTGATTCATAGCAGGAACACCTGCAGCTGTGAAGTAAATGAAGGGATATTGAGACATACCTATCCATTAATTAGACTATATTAGCATGTCTTACATACTGCATTCCGTGGCTACCTACTTAGTAGTGGGGCATCATGCATATGATGGGCCTCCTGGATCCATTGGTTCAGAAGGTCCTGCTTCCATCTCTTCAGGTCTGCATGGTGGTGACGGACCTGCTCACCAGTCTGAGGGACGCCTATGCCACTGGTGAGTTCATGAGCCAACTGGTTCCAAGCCACTGCCTTATACTACGTCCATTGGAACTGGCCCTGCAGGAATCAAGTCTCATGACGAAGGACGAGGAGCCAAACCATGTATTTTGACTCCTGAATGCCCCAGCATTGCGCTCTAAAGTGAGTATCCTCTCCAGCACCAGACATTCTAACTGCAGATTTGAGCTACAGTTATGGCGAGTATTCCCGCCTATGGAGCTTAAATATACCGCATTTCCCGCACTTTTTTGTGATTGTACGTTTATGAAAATTCTCGGCTGACTGCAGACCTGCTTAGCAATGGTTAATCTAGCATATATAAGTTTATGTATGTTAATAGTGGATTCTTATCCTAGCTGCCATGGCTTAGTGGTTCAGTACTTTGATTATTGTGCACAGTGTCTTGGGTTTGAACCTTGTCATTGCTTTTTATTTTATACTGTCCAGACAGGTTAGGGGGTGTGGCTGTGTTTAAGCAACTTTGCTCTACGTTGCCTGATGGTGCACTGGTTGGTGCAGTGCACACCTCCGTGCAAACCGATTGCACTGGGTAAAGCACTATTTAGCTATGGGCAACTACATTGCACTGGGTAAAGTGCAGTTTAGCTATGGGCTACTACAATGTGCTGGGTAAAGTGCTAGTTAGCTATGGGCAACTACATTGCGCTGGGTAAAGTGCTGCTTAACTACGGGCAACTATATTGCGCTGGGAAAAGCGTTGCTTAACAGCGGACAATTATATGTCAGGTTCCTTTATAAATTTGCATTTTGTTCACTGATACATAGGCCATTCCAATGCTTTTTAGTAAAAGTTTAATCATATATGTCAGGAATTATTTCATATACTCATTTTTAACATAAAATAGGAAGGGGAGTGGTGGGACACGAACCATGAATGCCTCCTCTTTGCGCGAACGTTCTACCACTACGCTATTATTATTTGGTGTAATTTGCATACACATTCCTTATTATGCTCTTCCATGTCGAGATTGCTAACTGCAGCTAAGCAATGGGCACACTCGCACACACATGCGCAAATACGGGCAGCTATATTGGGAATTAGAAAAAAAATTAATGTTTTACTTTTTATAACTGTGCTGGGGGTTTACAATGTCAGGGAGTGTGGTGTTGGGTACATGAACATTTGAGCGGGCTCATTCTTGTGTGTTGACGTTTTGCATTTCACACACTTGCAGGGGCATGGACCTTTAGACTGCTCGGCAGTCAGGCACGCCCTCTGCTTGCCTGAACGGTCCATGTTAGACTTGGGGTAGAGTCAGTGTGCCCTCATGAATATTCATGGCACACTGACATCATACTGTTCAACTGCAGCCTCCAAGTAAGACTTATTTATTCTTACACGGAGGTTTAGTGAATCCGGGGGATTGTGTATTGATTGTGGACATATGAGACACTCCTGTTGTCCTTTATCCCTATGCAGATAGCATGGCATTTGACCAGTGTACCTAAGGCTCAGCATCACCTGTGGCCTATCCAGCTATCTGTATATATAAACAGCAGTGTATAGACACTAACAGCATCACTGTGGCCGAGCCTGAATGTCATTCTTGTGTCTTTGGTGGATGACTCCCCATCAGAGATCTGCAACCTATCCTGCTTGTTCCTTGTGTTTTTGGGTGGATGAATCTACCCCCAGAGGACTACAACTTGTCCTGGTAGTCCCTTGCTCCCTGGGTGGATGACCCCCCCCCCACACAGTACTGCTAGCTTTTCTGTCTGTTCTCCATGCTCTGGCTTGTATGAAACACCACTCACAAAAGCATTGCAATCTGTCATCACTATTCCCTGTGATTTTGTAGAATGAATCCCCCCTCCCATGAGACTGCAGCTTATCCTGGTTATTCCTTTAGCTAAGGTAAGGATGACCCACACTCTTTTACAGGACTGCACACTGTTCTGTCTGTTCTTTGTGCTCTGTGCGAGTAAATATTAACTTGAGCACAGGACTGTAATCTGTCTTCCCTGTTGACTGTAACCTATCAATTTGAGCCCATGGAACTGGACTTGTATTCGTTATTCCTTTAGCCATGATAAGGATGCTCCTCTCCACATCACTGCAGCCTTTTCTGTCTGCTCCTTGTGCTATATTATAAACAAAAGTAACTCCCCCACAAGACTGTAAACTGTCTACCCTTTTTCCCTGGGTTCTGTCAGTTTGAGACCCTACCCAGCCTGTCAGATTCCTGTTATGGCCAGTGCAATGTTACTACACAAACTGCAGTAATGTGAGTAAGTGACTGTGGTGGCCAAGCTCATTGAGCAGTGAATTCAATTCAGGGGTCCATTACCAGTTACCATGTCTGTTGTCACTTTCTCTTTAATGCAGTAAATCATACCTGTCAACCTCTTAGATCAAGAAATCTGGACAAAGTCATAAATAATGGGGGTACAAAGACCCAACAATAGGGACACTTTTTTAAATATTGCCCTTACAAACTTAGAAAGTTGATAGAATAACAGGTTTTGCATCAGCAATAATTTTCTGAATGGTATGGAGTCTGAAACTTGAATATCTGCCATTTTCTGACTTCAACCCTCAATAATTTGCTAATAAATTGCCAGAAAACCATAATTTTATGAGAAAAAGAACAAAAATATGAGGCAAAAATCTGGACATTTTGCAAAAATCTGGACAGATGAGAGGTATGTAGTAAATTCTGGTATTTACTTTTGTTGGATTCTCTCTGCTGATATACAACAGCAAGTTTGATTCTCTGTATAATGCAGTCACCCAGAAAATGGTAACTGTTTTTTGTTATGCTAAAATGGGCTTGTAGCAATGTGTGATAATTTGCGAATTGCACCAATAATGCAATACTTTATTGCCACTATTCCATATTATGAGGCCTTGTCCTGCTCATGCATAAGGCTTTGAGTTATGCATGGTGTGCACACATGGGGAGCATATATGGGATAATTACAGCCTGCATGATACTACTGACCATATCTCTAATGACTAATGACCATAGTTATCATGTTACCCAACTGACCGCCATGCCCATGCATGGTCTTGGAGGACATGTAAAGTGGGTTCTCCAGTGGAACCTTATCACACTAGTGTCACCCTTCCCTGTGCTACTAGTTATGTATATTATGCCAGCATAGATGGTCATATCACTACTGTGCTGCCTGTCAATGTGCATCATGTGGTCTCAGCAAAATAAAAGTGCGCACCCTGTCTGCAATTTTCACTCTGGGAACACCTTCTGTAGGGTACTGATGATCCGCTAAATAAACTGGATGTCTGACATGTACTTCCAGGGAACTGAGTGATGCCAGTTCCATGTGCCTCTGTGACAGTCAGTACCAACATAAATGAGCACAGCATATTCATAACATCAAGAGGCATGCTGTGGATACCATTTTCTGTTATGGATATGCTGTACTCATTAATGTCTGTCTTCTGTTTTGAGGCAGCATGGGATTGAAGAGAACAGGATTGGTAACCAGTGTCTCTAGGCAGTACTGCTGGCATTACTGTATAACTGTACTTAATCAGTTTACCACAACACTGGACAGTTTTTTTCTTTCATTTTAATGTTTAGCCATTGCTTAATTATTCATTGGCTTTATAGACTAGTTTATTAATCCAGTTACTGTCATAAACTTTGACAACTGTCCTGGTACTGGTGTACCTCTCTTATCATCATTTGCATAATAATGTATTCCATTTCTATAGGTTTTATATTGCTTTGCTCACTGTTGCTTTTCTTCTTGCATGCCCTGTTTTACTAATATAAACCACATAACATTGACCATTATATTTGTGTCAGGTTTTGTTTTCTTTTTTTATTGTTTATTAATTATGTTGCTCTGTTGTTTTATTTTGCCCCAGTCACCATGCTCTGCTTCAGCCACAGTAACAAACTTTGGGCTCCCAGCATTCACTTGCTGTGCCTCTCTGCATGATGATGAAGGTCATCCTGTGGAACGTGATGTGGATGGATTACTGGTGACCTCCACTACTGATTTTCTAATGGGTGACATGCTTCTCATCAGACAATCTGTGTCACCTAGTACAAGGTTTAATATCTGATGAGGACTGAGGTGAACTAGCAATTTAATGTCTGCATTGTTATCCTGCAACACTTCATTTTGGCTAACAGGGTTGCATAATTGGACAATCCTGATCATCAGACCACCAATGGCACAACTCACCCATAATATTAGCCACAGAGCTGCCTGACATCTGGGCAGGTTCCCCTCTAGTATGGCTTTGCTGGTTTTCCTCAGCCACCCTGTCCCCAGTTATGGTGTTCTCCTCCCTTGCATGTCACTTCACATCCATTGTTTTTATCCAGTCCTCTGTATAAAAAGTTGTCCACACTCTATCAGTCGGTAAATCTCTTTTGCCACTTACCTTTTGTGTCACTACCTCTTTTGTCAGTCTTTGTCTCAATTATATATTCATGCATCTGCCCATGCTGTCATCACTGTATTTTACTTCCTGCCCTCACATTTACCATTCCATCTTCTTCATCTCCGCTTCTTATAAAAATAAAAAGTATGCTTGTCCGACAAAAAAATACCCTACTTCATGCACCTCATCACCAATCTTCACTTCCCATTCTTTTTTTCTATGTTCCTCTGCTTGCCCTTTCCCTTTCTGTCTTATTACCCACTCCTTCCTTCCAATTTATATAGTAAAATGGTTAGCACTTTGCTGAGTAGTCCTTATATAAGTTTCAGCTATGCTAGTGTTACAGCTATGATGTACTTCAATCACCATGTGAATGTGCATAGGTTTGGGCATGCTACTTGCATGCTGATGCCCCCAAGTCATGTGATCACTCACAGTGTGGTCCATTCACTTGTGTGATGACTACCATTTTAATGACAGCGAGACTTCATTATGAGATATTATCACAGGCACGTCCTTAGTATATCAGCGCTTATACATTCCTAAACCCCCTTAGGCTGCATTGCTCTATCTTCACTGAGATATTTGCTACTGCGCTGTCATATTATGTTTCTTTCTGAACTTTCCTGCCCCCTCAGCATTTTTCCTTCATAGCTAATATTAGGGCTAGAAGTCATTATGTACTTTTTTTTCCTTTTTCTTGTAAAACAGTATAGGAATCTAACGAGATGTAT
This sequence comes from Protopterus annectens, assembly GCF_019279795.1. Taxonomy (NCBI): domain Eukaryota; kingdom Metazoa; phylum Chordata; order Ceratodontiformes; family Protopteridae; genus Protopterus; species Protopterus annectens. Next base: position 1,030,140,992 of record NC_056730.1, read on the forward strand.
GAAAAGACAGGGACTTCCTTTAATTATTCCTTCTCCTTTGTCTCTACCTTCCATTTGAAAAGAGTATGTAAAAATAGAAAGAAAAGAAGAAAGATAGAAACAGACATATAGAATTAGCAACATTTAGGGGCAAGTGAAGCCTTAAACAGAAAACTCCAGCTTAGCTCTTATTACAGTCCAGTCTTATAAACTTCTTTGAATATAAAATAAGTTCTTTATTCAGTAGCAGCATTTTAATGCATAATCAGGAATACCAGAATAAACAATTACATTTGCTTGAATATTCTACTATAAACATTTTAAAATATATCCAAACCTTCTTATATTTTATGTGAATCATGAAAAAATGTTTAGTGCACAGTAATTAAATGTCTGTTTGTCTTTTGGCTTTTTCCCGGTAAGGGGTTGCCACATCGGAACTCCGGCCCACTAATGATTGGCAGTAGATTTTTTACGAAATGTCGAGGTGCCAGCTCGACGCCCAACCTTCAATGAAGGCATGTCCATTTATGCACGCATTTCTTTCGAAAGCTACCCAACCGCGGGGAGGACATGCAGACTCCACACAGAAGGCACTCCCAAGCCAAGGGCACAGTAATTAAATAATTTATAAAAAAAAACTTTACAGTTAAATACAAAAATAATGCGAATGCTTACACTGTACTAAAGTAACAGGTAACTACATACAGCTAATTAGGCTTAAAGCCTCTTTAAACACCATCAATTTGAATGTGAACTTTTCTCTTTTTGTCATTCTCAATTCACTGAATTCAGGTATATTTTACAATTAGAACTAAGGTCATTTTGAATTAATGCTAGCTGGCTTTGTTTTCCTACCTGCTTTCTCTTGGGATCTATGAATGCAAAGATACAAAAAAATGTGAGTCTGTGTTAAAGCAGTTGAATGTTTAAGCCACATATCTTGTACACTGTTATAACCACCATATACTTCTCACATCTTGATTGCCACTATATACTACCACAGGGAGATTTTTAACATGCACTGGTGGCACTCAGTAGATGCCATTATTAGCATATCTTTCCCCTCTTTAGTCTCACTATTTACCAAGCCAGAGTCTGGGAATGGGCAGCATACAGTTCTGAAGAGTATTTGTACCAGCTGGCTAGAGAGCTGTTCATCAACACAGACTGACTCACACATTTTCATTGACTACTGAAGTTTTGTTTCTATTTTCTAAGCAAAACAATCAATACTCAGAATTATTGCTACATATAGATCTTTTAAAGAAAATACTTAGCTGATCCTGCTTCATAAACCAGCAGTGACAGCCTGGGCCTTTGTCACTGCACAAAATGTTGTAACAGCATTACAATTCTCATTTTAACATATTGCTTCATATGGCATCTTCAATGTAAGTTTTATACATGCTGGACAAAATGGTGTTTAATGACAACCTATTCATGAATAATGTATTATCTTAAGCAAAGATTTTGACAAACTACCCAGTGAATAATGTTTATAGTATGCAAGCATTCATATCATGTAGAACTGTTTTAAGTGCTGTCCATGCAGCTCAGAAACTACTGAAAAAGCTGGCTAATAAAGCTGAATCAGCTTTTCCTATTTTTTTTAATAATGGTAGGCTCCTTGTAAGGAAACACAAGAAGCTTCTAGTGGGAAGTTAATATTTATCGGGAAGGGTGGAACCACTGTGATGGTGTAGAGGGATGAAGACCTGAGCATGGCCAGTCAGGCACCTGATGGAGTGGCAGAGATGGTCAGTGTTTCTATTCTGAGTGGATATAGCTGCTGATTAAGGTAGATCTTCCCTTGGGCCTTTGTGGATGCCTTAAGTCAGAGAGTTCCGCTGTATGAGCGAGCTGATTAAGGAGGCATGAATGCTTAGATCCTTGGGCAATTACATACTCAAATAACCTACCTAATGCCCATCCATCCACTAGAAGAATATGCTAGCATCAGTGTGGTTGGGTTTAGGGAAAGCTCTGGTGCTCACTTAAACTGTATGGTGCTACTGGATTAGCTCTGCACCATATCTCCTCCTGAGTCTACGAAGGATGGACTCAGCTGGAAACTAATACAGGTGCTAAATCTTTCTTCCTTGTCCCCATTCTTTCCTCTGGGTGGTAGAGGGTGGGAGGTCAGGGCAATAGGAGAAGGAGGTGGACAGCTGATGGTCAGCTGAAGGGCATAGGGAACAAAGAAAAAATAAGTTAAATGGAAGGGTGACTAAATAACAGTCATGGGATCACTCTTGCAATAAATAGTGAAAAATTCATCTCAACATGTACAGTTGCAGACAATTGTACAGTCTTTAGTTTTCAGCTAATTTCCAGCACCCAAACTCCTATTCCATCATCATTTCATTGAGCTGACCATTTCTTAAGATATGCAACTCATTTTGACTTCCATTAGATGTACAGTTTAAAGATATTTGTTCATTTAGGGAGATCTGCAGCTATGGCAGGTCAGACTTGATGAGCTATATGCCCAGATTTTCAGATCTTGAGATGCCCTTTTGTCTGAAACTGTGCTGTACACATTTGATATTTTTTTCAAAGCTCACCCCCCTGCACCCCCCCACACCCCCGCTACTTAAATATACTAACTACAAGATCACACTACATTAGGGAAAAGGATATATTTCCTTATCCTCACTGTATCATGCTTCGGTGAACTGGCCTTTGCGAAAGTGCACTTTTGCTGAAGTGTACTTTCTTGGAAGTCAGGTCGTACTTTTGTTAGTCAAAGTAATGTAACTTCAACTAATAAAAGTAGACCTATATATATATATATACATATATATATATATATATATATATATATATATATATATATATATATATATATATATATCGGTATGCCAGGAAAGATGTCAAATGTGTTTAATGTCTACAGTTGTCTAGTCAAACACATATGGTTGACTAGACATTTGATAAAAGGTGTGCAAGTGTGATAATCTTCCGGACAGGGAATATTCCCATTCCCCTGGGATTTCATGATCTTGATTTTATTATATATAATTAGCAATATTTTATTTATTTATTTATTTATTTTTTTGTAGTTTGAAATTGCATGCATCAACTCTGTTTCTCAGTGCATGCATCATGTTAGTGCTGCTTTGACTTCCATGTTTTACGACTATATGTGGTCATTGATTTAGCGGTTGACTTTGGGTATTTTTGTTAAAGTTAGGTATACACACACATATCTATCTATCTATCTATCTATCTATCTATCTATCTATCTAGGTAGATAGACAGATATAGATATGGATCTGCTTTGATATACTGAAAGCCCACAATTCAAAACGTTATTTTTGCGAGACAAAAATAACGAAACTTAAAACTCCGAACCACGTACTTTTTCCCAGGGCAAGTAAACACTTGCCTGCCATGGAAAAATATGCCCCTTTCCCCACTGTAGTGTGATAGTTAAGTAAAAAAAAAAACAGTTATGTTACAGTCACAACTCAACCCAGGCAGCCAGCCGAAGAGTTCCATCCCAGTCAATTAGGGATTGGGATTTTGCTGGGTCTGGAAGGGCAAGCCACGGATGGCAAAGCAGATTAATAGCAGCAACAGCACTGTGGATTGAAGCAGTGAGTCAGTAGTAGACTCCAACCATCAGTCTGTCAGTCTCTCTTAGTATTAAACTGCACACCAGAAGGATGAGGAAATTTACTTCCTCCTCAAGATAAGACAATTTAATTTACCTAACTGGAAATGGAAAATGAAAAAAAGTCAACGCAAAAAATTCCATGCAAGACAGTGAAATGTGACAGAGAGGGACAAATGACAATTTGATGAGATGGTGGTGTTTGTTAAGCTTATTCCAGTTATGTGCAGAGGTGCAGGCCAAAAAAGAAAAACGTTCTTTTCTGTCTATTGTAGAGAAGGGACATATCCAGAGGATTCTGTTACTACTTATTGTATTGGGGTGAGGACTATGTTTTAAACCTAAAATTGGATTATTCCTCTCTCCTATTTAAGAGCCTTCTGGGTCAAGATACAAGATGAATGAAAGATATTATGTGCCTCGGTTAATAAGCTATCCCTTTTGCATAAGATATATTCTGATAAATGGCAGTGTGTTGTTAGGTAATAACTCATCCTTTTACAGTTCACAAAGTAGACTGCATTTTCTCTTATATCATTCCTGATTTTACTGCATGTTCATTTCTATTGACATTCTTTTTAAGTGCAATTTTGAGTACTCCATCATATTAGTCATGGTCTCAAGCATGCAGCACATTGACAGGAATTTGGCTTGGAAGTCTAAACTCACTGATTATGGATGAAATTGAGGTATAAATTATCAGGGAAGGACATCAATTTCAATGAGGAGGTGCCTACTCTAGCTGGATTTAAATTGGATGTCAGTTAAGGGGGTACGTAGCCAGGTGCTGTGAACATATTGTAGCAGGGTACAGTGCTAGCCACAAAGTAAAATACAAACATGAATAGTATTATCTGGCTGTAGCAGAAGGTGGATATTAAAGATAATTCAGTAATGTAGAAGGAACTGGCATTCCATGACTTTTAGCATGATGCATTGCTGAATGAAACCATCAACCACATAATTTGATTTGTCAGTGCTGATGGGAATGGTGAAGATTCCCAGAAGACTTTTGGCTTAAAAGATATCGGGCAGGATTCACGAAGCTGCCGTGTAAGAGTTATAACTCATGCACGGAGGCTGCAGTTAAACGGAGTGATGTCAGCATGCTCTGCATATTCATGAGAGCATGCTGAATCACACATAAGGCTAACACGGTCCGTGTAAGACAGTGGGGGGCATGTCCGTAGGCCGAGCCCTGTAAGCGGACACGCCCCCAGAAGAGGAAAATGTCCCAAAGTAAACACCCACGACAGAGTCCACGGAAATGTGAATAAAGAGAACACAACACATGCCCCCACAGACTATGAAAAGAAAACATATAAATAAACATGTTATATATTTTTTTAAATTGTAAAGATGTTTAACCGTGAGTGCGCTCGTTTGCGCAGGCGTGCCCGTAGCGCAGCTACAGTTAGCAGTCAGTGGGAAAGCATGTAAGAACTAAATATGCAAAATGAGCCAGGAAGCAATAGCGTAGAAGTAGAGATGTTGGCTGAAGAGCAGGCATCCATGGTTCGAGCCCCCGTAACACCAATTTTCTATTTTTAGCAAAATAAGCAGGAAACAAGTCCCTGACAAATATGTACACATAAAACCACAGTTTATGTAAAATGCAATGAAATAGCCCATTTATATTGACGAAATGTGAGGTAACAAAAGAATAAAAAAATGCCAGATGTGCCCATAGCTGAGCTACAGTTTAACAGGGTGAGTGCATATGCCCGTAGGGGAGCAGTTGGTTAACTGGTGCAAAATGAGTGCCCGTAGCTGAGCAGTAGTTTAACACGCTGAATCTATGTGCCCCTAGCTGAGCTGAGCATAATATGCGTGCTTATAGCCAAATGAGGCTTAAACCAGCGTACCCTATTTGCGCGGAGCTGCGCACTGCGCAAACAAGCTAACCGACGGGGCAACGTTGAGCAAGCCGTATCAAAACTGACTTTACACAGACACACCCCTCAGCATGTCTAGACAGTCATGAAAAATAAAAAGCAGTGGCCAGGTTCAAACCCAGGATACTATACACCATAGTCAAGGTACTGAACCACTAAGCCCTGACAGCAGTACCTATAAATGCAATAATAGCTAATATATAGGAATGAATACAAACTGGAACATGACAATGCAGGTTTACTGAAGTTGATACAATTCCAAAATGGCCAATCACAGATATGTGCGGGAAAAATGGACTATATAAGCCCCATAGGCGGGAATAGCATAAACAATTGTAGAACTGACCTGCAGGCAGAATGACAGGAGTAGGAGAGGGTAGTTGCTTTCGAGCACAGAGGTGGGGCATTGAGGAGTCCAGGTACATGGTCTGGCTCCTAGTCCACAATCATGAGGCCCAACTCATGCAGGGCCAGGTCCTCTGGAGAGCATACAGGGCCAAGGCATGGGACCGGTTGGCTCATGATCTCACCAGTGCCACAGGGATTCCAAGGACAGGTGAGCAGGTTCGTCATCACCATGCGGACCTGAAGAGACACAAGCAGGACCAACTGAACCTTTGGATCCAGGAGGCCTGGCAAACACCCAACGCCCCACTACTGAGTAAGTTACATTTAATTATGTATGTAAGAAATTAAACTAGCTGATATTATGGAGATGTGTATTCCAATATTACTTCAGTTATATTACAGCTGCAGGTGTCCGTTCTGCGAACCGCAGAGCCTATGCCGATAGGCTGGTGCGGTTGCGCCACCAGGCAGGTCAGTAATCCACTACCAGTAACTGTAAAGAAATATAAAAGTATGACAGTCAGCAAAAGAGTGCAGTGTAGTCAGTAAGGAATAAAATGTGCAAGTAACAGTGTGGAAGTGTCTGCAAGTATTGCTTGATTACAAAAGTGTGTTTCAGCCTGTAAGTTAAACTGAAAAATGAAACTGTCTGACATATATTCTGAAATAAAAATGCCCTACCTGTAAGAAAATAGTACACAACCTGCAGCAGGCTGAAAGGTATAGCTGCAGAAGATGATGAAATCACATGTGTGAAATATATCCCTGTTGAAATACTGAAACATGACAGAAGTGAGACTGCTGGAAAGGATTGTAATAACTACAGGTAAAACATGTCAATAAAGCCTAGAAGTAAGTACCATCCTGAATAGTAAAATGAAAGCAAGTGAGAGAGTGTGAGAAAGTGTCATGAATCCAGCAATACAGTAGTAATAACCCCTGAATAAAGTATACTGCAGTCAAGACAGAATGAAATGCATGTGAGAACCAAAACCAAACAGCAAAATCTGTTCAAAGTGTTGCTGCATCTGGAATGTGTATCCCAAAATCTGGATATGTTGCTCTCAGACTGCAATATGCAGATAGGATGATTGTATGATATACCAAACAGCCACACTTGTTTACAGCTATATAAAGCAAATGTAGCAGGATGATGTAGCTGAACAAAGCTAGATATGAATGTGTATGAAGAACAATAAAATGTATATTGATGTTTCAGTAACAGTCCTATCACCAAGTTGAAATAGTTATCACATAGGAAACTGAAAAATGGTATGTGCAATCATAATGAACACCCCTGGACGTTTGTCCTGTTGGGTCATATATATTTGCATGTCCATTGATGCATCTGCCCTGTTCATACATCCAAACCTGATGGCCTGTTGCCATCAATTAACCCTGCATGTTGTTGGACTGTGTATTTCTGGTCAAATTATGCATGTGTTATGCACGCTGTTCAATGGTGTGAATATCTGGGTGTTTGGTTAATGGGAATACTAATGCATGCTGTTACAACTAATTGTGAATGGTATTATATGTCACTAACCCAAACTGTCATGACATAATGCAAAACATAGGACGACAGGGAAGGCAGGTTCCAGCGAACCCATCTCTCCCACCTCAGCTGGAGAGTGCACCTGGCACTAGTGCCGAGTCCAGACCCTACTCCGGTGGCCCTGTGCCACCTGCGGGTGGAAGTGCTGCAGGGGATGGGGCTCGCCCCCCCCCCCTCAGCAAGTGTGGCCGGAGGAGAACCACCACTCACCCTCCGTAGCATCAGGACTGTGGTGCGTAGGGAGATTCAGGACTCTGTTCTCGAGCCCCTACGCCAGCTTGAGGCATGGGTGGTGCAACTAATGGGCATGCCTGTTGCCCGGCCTACACAGCCCCCAGCACAGCCTCGTCCTGGGCAGTGAAGGAACAGTGGCAACTGCCTAAGGGTGGAGATATCAGTTCCACTGTTGCCATCTGTGGGCTCATGGGCTCTGGATATCCAAACCTCCGTCCCCGTCAATTGTGTAACCCCCCACACGTGTCATACACTGCCCCTGTATGCATCTTGTTTGTCTTGTCTGTTTACCTACCCAACCTACCTCCCCAGCTGTACCGACTTCCTTCACCTGACATACCACTCTCACCTGAAAAAAAAAAAGGGCACTCTGTACCCACAAAAAAATTACGCCCCATACATAGCTGCCCATTGCGCACACATGTCTGCTGGACATGGAAACTATCAATTACAATTGGCTGTACAACAAGTATTATTGTTGTCCTGACACCTCTCTCAGGGGTGGAAGGTTTCAAATGTCACACCAAATTAGATACATATGCACAGCTGTTGCTGATGAAGAAATGGGCAGCTATGGGCCTTACTTACATCCCTCCTGCAAATCCCAAGCTTGTTTCCCTACTGTCCTACCCTCTTTGTGACCCCTTTTTCACCACTTTCCTGTCTCACCATTTTCTTTTCTTTCAAAGAAAATAGTGCGGGTGTGCGCCAGAGTAAGCACTGTTAAGTGGTTGTAAGTGGGTGTGTGCGCAGAGCTAACCGCAAGTGCGCATGCTCTGTCAGTCCCGAACCCAGGACCTTGGAAACACTAGTCTGTATGTCCTACCACTAAGCCATGACTCTTATACAAGAGCATTGTGCTAAAATAAATATAACATGTAATAGTAGGGATGAATGTAAAGGGAATATAGAATGTGTAGTACACAAAGCATGTCATCTAGAATTACTGTCAAAACTACTGGATTCCCATAATAGTAGTGTGTGAACAGAAACAGCCATGCTAGTTGGTAGCTTGTAGATAATAATGTCAGTTAAAGTACATATATAAATGTATGTATATGTACATATATATATATATATATATATATATATATATATATATATATATATATATATATATATATATATAAATATATATCTATATATAGTTGTAGGAGTCATTGTGCATACACACTTGCTACAGGGAACTTGAGAGAGGAATGGAGAAATGTGAATATACAGCACAGCCTGAATCATGAGAGAGATACTAACCTTTACACTCACAGAACACTGTCCACAGCATACCAGCATGGTCGCCGCCCTTACAATCTGAAAGGGCAATGCCTATCCCACATACCCTTTTATAGCACTGACCTGAAATCACAGTGAGAACTGCAATCAGTGCACAACTGGCTGTATGCAATTAGCAAATGCTGGCTTACAATTGGTGCAGAGGCCATCACATGGACCTATGCAGATACCTACAAAAGCACCCAGTGCTAACACTCCACACATGCAATACATTCATTGCACTGTCTGGAAGCAGACAGAGGGAGAGCGAGAAGTGAGAGAGAGAGAGAGAGAGAGAGAGCAAAAAAAAAAAAATTATACACTGTGACTCTGTCACCCAAAGCTGTCAGCAGTGACAGTAGCAACAGCAAGCAGAAGCAGTGGTAACGCAACCAGCTGCGACAAACACAGGTAATGCAAAGTAGCAGGTTAATAGTGTGCATACTGTGAACCCTCCAAATGTGTCATAGGTCTGTATCCATAGGTATGTCCATGTGATATGTTGTGTGTACGTAGTTCCACCAAAAGGGGATGACCATACATTACATGTCAATCAGTCTTAGGCCATGATCCTGGCAGCAGTTGTCTGTGCGTTGCCCCTAGCAATGGCTATAGTGACTACTTTAAAAGGTCAGCCAGGTTCAAAAGGCAGGATCAGCCCATCACAAAGGCACACTGGCTGTGAACAAGTGTCTGCAGGTACCCAATATCACTGCATATGTATCCCATACTGCATAATTACATAGCTTAGCAGACCAGGCCAGTTATGCATATGATGTGGTAGTTCCCAGGGTCAGTCGAGGTGCCCCCTTAGTGGTGTGGGACCACTGTTGCTGTATGCCACTGTCCAGGTACATATCCTGTAGTATGGCCAAGATAAATTATCAGTGTTATATGCGGTTGTATGTCCTCTCAGAGTGCAGGTAGCACACATCCAGGGATACCATGAGGTCACAGTGATGCTGTGTGTTCTTTTCTGCTGAGGGCGGACCTCACCTGGACATGCGAGATGACAGGGAGGTTACATCCAGCTGTGATAAATATTTCAACTGGTTGGGGGAGAAGGAGGGGGGATACGTGCACCGAACATGTCTGCAAGATTGTTGCCAATATCCGTGTGTTTGGTGAATGTTAAGTAGGTGTGCATTAACACAGAGCATATCTGAGGCATGTGGTCCATATGTGTAACATAACTGAAGTAGGCCTTGTGGTCATCCATAGTGTTTGTGTCCATTTCCCTCCCAGAGTAGGCCGTGGCCATTGTTATGACGGACCGTAGCGTAGTACCAGTGCTGACTACAGATGCCTTCCCTTAATGTGAATGTGCTCTGTCCTGCAATAGCCTCCTGCTATTGTTATACAATCTGCCTCTGTCTGGGGTCCACCGGACAGGATGCCTAACCTTTGTGCATAGGGTCTGGGTTAGAAATGTGTGTGCAAGTTCCATGCAATCTGTGGCATGTCCGTGGTAAGCATTTGCAAAGGGGCCAGCAGTGTAGCTTGTGGCTTCCACTGGCCAAGTGTGCTGCATAGATACCATCTCAGTCCCAGCAAGTGAATAACTGTCTAATCACATCCATATCAAAGTAGTCTACTGTGCTGGTGGTGGTGGTGGGATATGTATATCCAGGCCGAGTAACTTCTGTCCACATCACAGTAGTGGATGGTGTCCCACATACAGTACCTTGGGATGAACCCCAGAGTGAGGTTGTGCATTGCACCTGTCAGTGTGTGCTGACCAATGGGGCATGCTACTATGTAGTGTGGAATGTGGCAGGTATTGTTGCACAGGTGTTGGCTGAGCACTGATATCTGGCCATGTACCTGTGTATCCACCACGACACACACACATGCAACATATGGGAGTAGTAGAATATCACTACACATGAGTATCATGCATAGTATGTGTGCCATATATTGCTGACATGGTCTGCTGATATCTTGTTTCTGTTCTCTTCCAGGGAGATGGCGCATCAGCATAACCCTGCCTACTCTGTGGCTGAAGACGAGGAGATCCACCAGAGCCTGGTGCGGGAGTATGACATCCTGTTTTCCTGCACCAGTCAGAATCAGCAGGAGAGGGCTGCACTGTGGCAAGACCTGGTCCGTAGGGTAAATGATATTGGCACGCATAACAGGACATGAGCAGGTACAACACCACTGCAGTGATTTAATCCGAAGTGTCCGTCAGCGTGGATCAGATATCCACAGGCAGCAGGTTGCCACAGGAGGTGGGGTGGTCACACATCCCCCCCTCACCAGACTGGAGGGGCTACTCCTAAGTGTTGTGGCTCCAGCCCCGGAACACCAACAGCAGTACACCTGCATTATGATGGAGGCTGGTTCCACACAGCAGCACGACATGGAGCATGCAGGTAATATGCCATATGTACACTTGACTGTTCTGTACACTGTATCATATGCAATATCAATGGCACAGTTGTGCCCACTGACATTAATCTCATCATTTCTGCAGGTCCCTCCAGGGTTACAGCAAGGCAGGCCATCCATGCTGGTGAGTGTGTTTAACATAACCTATAATAGTCCTGATAATGCTAGTAACAGTAGTGTAACTCAGTAGTGCACTGTGTGTATACTGTGGGGTGTGCATGTGTGCATGTGTGCAGGTGTGCCTGTGCTCATGTGTGCATGTGTGCATGTGTGCATGTGTGCCTGTGTCCACATATGCATGTGTGCATGTGTGCCTGTGTCCACGTGTGCAGGTGTGCCTGTGTCCACGTGTGCATGTGTGCATGTGCCCATGTGTGCATGTGACCACGTGTGCATGTGTGCATGTGTGCATGTGTGCATGTGTCCATGTGTGCATGTGTCCATGTGTGCATGTGTGCATGTGTCCATGTGTACATGTGTCCACGTGTGCATGTGTGCATGTGTCCACGTGTGCATGTGTCCATGTGTGCTTGTGTGCATGTGTGCCTGTGTGCATGTGTCCACGTGTGCATGTCTGCATGTGTGCCTGTGTCCATGTGTGCATGTGTGCCTGTGTCCACGTGTGCATGTCTGCATGTGTCCATGTGTGCATGTGTGCATGTGTGTAGAAGTGCATCACTGGTAACAATGTCTGTAGACTGTAAACTGTGTTTCCTGTCTTCCTCCCACAGGTTCTGGGGCTGCTCTGGTGACCTTCAGCAGGGAACCTGAATCCTGTGCCACGGCTACTGGTAATGATGATATTTGTGTAATGGTACAGGAAGGTGTGTCAGGGTCTGCCATTGGTCAGCCAACTGACAGTACACAGCTGTCAACCCCATCATTGCGCACAGTCATCCTGCCAGTACATTCTTTGTCACCATTGTCCCTAGGTGATGGACAGGATACAGTGGGCATAGACCAGGGTAATGTGGTTCCTGTGGCACATGCGTCCCCACACAGCAGCCATGGGCAGGGTCCTCCGATGGTACCACACAGACAGTTGCCCATGGGTTCTCGTGGGAGCATCGGTGGGTATACTGCCTCTGGCCGACGTGCCCAAAGAGGTCTGTCAACCTCAGCTATGTTTCGGACTGTCATGCAGGCACAGTCACGTATGGAAAGGTACACCAGACAGGGTCTGAGGGAGCTGAGAGCATGTCGCACAGCCATGACAGACAGTATGCGTGACATTGCGGATGCTATCCGTAACTTCACAGATGTCATAGACAGACATTGTGGGGACATATTACAGCAGTTCCACAACCAGATGTCCATGAGCCAGGGCAATTTTGGGCATTTGCGGCATCGACGTCGCCATATGCCGGCAGCAGCAGCAGCTGGCAGTCGGCGCAGACGACAACAGGCTCGCGCACACCCCCATAGTGCCAGCAGCAGCCCAGGCAATGCTGGGTCTGTGCTGTCATCGGAACGCCCCAGGAGACCACGTGCACATGGCTCTGGACAGTCCCAACAGGGACATGTGTCCAGTCAACACACACCCGCTTCTGATGACAGTACCCAGTCTGGCTTAGTACTGGATATGGTCCGTAGCACCCCTGCCAGGCACAGGTACCATGTCTGTGCACAAAGACACTGATCTGTATGGCCTGCCAGGTGCAGTCTATGGCTGTCCACAATCCCCTGTATATGGCAGTCATGAGGTGGAACTGTGTGCGTGCATACACACATGCGAAATGTTAACACCTAGGGTGACCACATACATGCACACACTGCACCAACACTGCCCCACCCTGTACTGCTGCCCCTCACCAACACACATACACACACATGTCAATTGGTGGTATCAGTGGCTGACTCAGGCATACCTAATCCACACCCTGTGCATATGATGACACTGTGCCACCTCCTGCAATCTCCAACATCATTGGGGAACAGGTAAACACGTTGCTGATGCACAGGATGACTACATAGAAGTGTATTAGTAGTATCATGTTGGTAACAGTACAGTGTGCTGCTATGACTGTGTGTTTATCCCAGCATGCCTGCTGCAGTAACTGTATGAATGTCCTGAATTGTTATCTGCACCCATAGTACATACCAAAGTATAACAGCTGCACATAATTGCATGCCGGTGGTAAGGTTGTCAGCAGATAGCCACATACATGGGTAGCGCATGGGGAAAGTAGTGATATGCAATGGTGGACATGTACAGTAATGGTGTCAAGTTGCCCACAACAATTATGCCATGTGGATGTTCGCGCATGTAGATATGTGTGCAGTACCAATGTTATCCAAATCACAAATAACTATGACATAATATCAGTTCTACCATGGGCATCTGTGCTGTGTATTCCTGGGTACATGTTGATAGTGCCTACATATTTGCATTGTTAGTTACTGTTATTGTTACCCCTTCTATGTTGTACAATGCACTATTTCCAGCCCTGTTTACTGTAGCTTTGTTTGCATGCATGTTCGCTTGGGGTTGCCTGGAACACTGCTTACACCTGCAATGCAGAGTTACAGTGCTTCTGTAGACTTCTAGTGACATCTGCATAGCGTACGATACGTATGTCAACTTTACACATGACAGAACGTCACTGTCTGTCCTCTACGCATGTATGTTGCCTGTGACACATTGCACACGTCTTACCTGGCATTTACCCACGTGTGCAGTCATATATGTCAGTGCTATGAAACAGTAGCGGTACACCCACACATACACACCTTCAGAATGTTGCTCCCCATTGGCCCTATGTGTTGGTACTCACCATGGCAATCACACTGCTAGGGTAGCATGTGCAAAGGTAACCTGTGAATCACCTCTATGGTCCAGTTGTGGTTTATGTGAGTCATTTGTCAATGTCACAGCTGCCACATGTATGCAGTCAGCCATCACCCTTGGCCAGGAATGTACAACACATGTGTGGGATGCCACCACACAGCCAATCTGGGGACTGGGCTCTCTGAACCCAGTAATGCCATACCCTGTCAGGTGGCATGTGATATATACTACATCATGGACAAACGTCAACCCCAATCCCTGCTGCTACTATTGATAGTACCCCTGAAGATGTTCCTGATAGTTTTGACCAGTTCTTTACTGAGACATTTCAGGCCCTAGCTAGCCATCTACCTCCTAGCTCCCCTGGTCCTGAAAGTAGCACACCTAGAAACCTACTTGCGTTCAGCTGCCAACCAGTCGCCACTTCACTTCTCCGTACCTTGATTGAAACAATGAAACCCACTACACTTTCTTCTGATCAAATCCCTGCCGAATACCTATCAAAATCAGTTGATGCTATTGCTTACCCCATCTCAAAGGCAATCAAACGAACCATGGTAGAATCTAAATTCCCCACCATCTGGAAAATGTCATATGTAATCCCACTTCACAAAGGAGGCAGCTCTACTGAATTCTCCAATTATAGGCCAATAGCTATACTCTCTCCACTTGCAAAGATTATGGAAACGTTAGTCATAGACAATTCATGCACCACCTAATCCAATATCGCATTATGGCAGACACTCAGCATGGCTTACGTCCTCATCACAGCACTACTTCTGGCCTCCTAGCCTTTACTAACACCATAAACCATACTTGCAACACTAATTATATATCCTCAGCCCTCTTTTTGGATCTGTCCAAGGCATACGATATGGTTGATCACCAACTTGTACTCCACACCCTGCAAACACTGTCTAGATACTGGAGCCTTCCAATGTTTTCAATCCTACCTGCATGGCCGACAGCAGGCTGGCCTCTGGCAGAACAAACTCTCTAACCTTCTACCTAACACCCTCAGAGTACCACAAGGCTCTATACTAGGGCCCTTGCTTTTCGCCATCTTCATCAATGACCTTTATACTGTCATCCCAAAAGTCAGCTGTATACAATATGCTGAAGACTCTACTCTGATCTGCTCAGCCACATCTCCAGTAGAGTTATGGTCAGCTACCCAGACCACCTTTAATACAATAGAAAACTGGCTTTCTCAACATCGTCTGATCCTAAATCCCAAATAAACTAAACTGCTGTTATTTCACCAGCACATAGGTCTACCACTTTCACCGTTACCATAACATCAACTGATGGCACAATAATCTCCCCTGACCCATCTACTAAACTATTAGGTGTCATCATAGACAATAGTCTCAAATGTAACCTACATGTTAACCAAATTATCAAAGCCATCAATAGGAAACTAGGGTCACTCTACAGAATTAAAGCCTTCCTAGCCCCTCCAGCTAAAGGTGCCATAGCTCGCTCACACCTTGTGTCAACCCTTCTGTATGCATCCCCTCTACTGTCGAATATGAACAACACTGTCCTTCACAAACACTCAATTTGCTACAACCACATTGCCAGGTTTGCCACAGGTCTGCCTTTTAGGACACATCATTGCACCAATCTAAATCAGCTTGGTTGGCTTGCAATACCCAGCCTAATACAGTATAACCAACTGAATATGGCCTATAAAATCCTCTATAATCCAGACAATACTCCTGCACTTCAAATATTATCACCCCCTATAACAATCCTAGACCGCGTTGATCCTCTAACAAACTACTAATTCAGACTAGCAGGTTTAATAACACAGCCGGTGATTCTCTCTTTGCAAACTCTGTAAGTAGATCCTGGAATGCACTTCCAGCTGATATTACCCTACTGTCCACCTTAGGTCAATTTAACACTAGACTCATACAACATTTGTCACTTAACTGGCTATGTCAATGTATCAAGCCTGGCTAACTCGAATGTGTAATATCTGTGAACCACTTTACTGTGTAATTTAATTTAATCCTGACTTGTGCTCAGGACTAACATTAACCTGTGGAACATGTTTAACCTGCTTACTTATGTAATCTCTGTAAATAATATGTTTGTAATATGTAATGCTGGTATTATGCAATGCTGTATCTGCTACCCTCGTAGCTCTTCTCCACGGGCCTCCCCTGGAAATGGACATGCATCCAGTCGGACTATCCCGGTCAACAAATGTAGGATAGATAAATAAATAAATAAATAAAATATATTACAGCGACTACAATACATGTGAGATATTGACACGCACTGACAGCATGCTGAACACACTGGGGCATACGTGGGGACTCAGAATAGCATCCTGCCTGGGCATCACACACCTCCGCAGCTGGCACACAGGCATATGTTCCATCGGAACTGAGCACATGCCACACATGGCACACACATCCCTTGTGCCACACACTCACAGCCTGTAGGGCTACACAACACACCTGCTACAGATGTGTCAGGTACCTGTCTTGTGTGCTGCACTGGGGTCCCACTCAACAGGCTGTATCTGGTGAAGGTCACAGTGATATGCCTCAGGGGCACTATGGTCCACCACAGAACACATGCATACAGGTCAGTCAGAGGCATGGACACATATGATTCACTCATTGACCATGCCAGTATGGCTGCCTGAGACATACCTCCCTGGACTACATGATAGGGAACATAGAATGGATCTCATAGCATGTGGCACAGGCCAGTATGAGCCTGATATTGGTTGCCAACATACCCTCACCAGGTATTCTACCACTATATGTGGGAAGGGTGTTGTATGTCTACATTATGCTCAGTCTCCACTGTCATTCATAGGGTATCCACTGGCTGTCAATGTGTGCTTACATGCTAGGGAAGCCACAATGATGTGCAAGGGTCATCTTGCACGTGACAGCCATGGCCCAATGTATAATGGCAAAGCTCCTTAGTACACACATACTGCCTTATGCTGCAGGACATGGTTTACATAGCCACCTCCATGGGTATCACACAGGTTAGGACACTAACAGTGCTGCTACACAACAACAGCAGTGTACACCGGAAGATGCATGCACCAGACACCGCCCTCAGCACGGTGAACTGCAATGTCTGTGCAGTACCAGATTCATGATTCATGGCTTTCAGGTGTTACCCATCACTGACAGGTTATGTCCCATACCATGCCTGTCGTCCCCTACACATGTAACACACATGGATAGGGGGGTGGTATCCCAAGGTACCACAGATACACACACCTCCAGGTTGTTGGCATAGCACAAACCATCAGGGCCTAATCATGTGCAGCTAACAGTGTGTCAGACTGCCATCTGGTTCATAGCCTGGCACACACAACCCTCCCATACACAGGAAGACCACCTATCCTCCATAACAACACTGGCAATATGACAGTCTCAAGAACTGTGTTTATATGGCTGGACTGCATCCAGCCAAACATTGTGTGTGAGCATTACTGTAGCTACAACACACTAGTTGAAGGGTTCACAGCATGTGGTCACTGAATTGCAGTGGAATGACATGTTACCACTACCACAACAGGTGGGAACATGCAGCACCTGTACATCAACTACATGTACACTATATGGCCCAGACCAGATGTGT
The DNA here is from genome assembly GCF_019279795.1 of Protopterus annectens. Taxonomy (NCBI): domain Eukaryota; kingdom Metazoa; phylum Chordata; order Ceratodontiformes; family Protopteridae; genus Protopterus; species Protopterus annectens. The sequence goes on from NC_056730.1 coordinate 1,030,158,691, forward strand.
ATCCCCTGCTGTAGGTATTTCACCATATACACCCACACTGTATAGAGACATACCACGCGCGGACCCTGCACAGTAAGACACAGTCATATTGGTATACATTGCAAATACCATTTATCCACTCGAGGCATGTGTCAGACATGGTAACTAGTGCAGGTCACAGGAATTTATGTGTATGTGTCACACACATACATCATGTGTGCAATGCCATTGCTGGTGTAGGCAATGGCATGCATTGTTATGTACAAAGAACCACACAAGGTCATACTGTGTGGCACAACCACACGTGGCAGTTGTGGGTTACCAAAACATACCTATCTGTACTCTGACAATGGTAATAGACACAGTAGCGCACTATTGGCATTACTAGCCAACTAGCCCTGTTTGGCTGTGCAGATAGTGTGGTGACATCCCCTGTGTTTACTGGGGGAGTATGCAGCATCTGGTGTATTGTAGTATTTGCCAAAAGGATCTGTTCGCTCACACTTGCATTTACACACACCCTACTACCCCCAGACACATGCACACTTGCAGGATTCATTCCCCTACCTAACTAAGTCATGACACGTGAGAGAGATGCATTAGCAAAGCGCACTATTCGGTTTACTAGATAGTTCCTCTTCTCTGGCTGTACTTATAGGGTGCTGACAACATCAGTATTTTAATAGGGTAATGTGCATCAGGTAGTGTGATCTCCTGATTGCCAAAACTGACATGTTTTTCATATGGAAATGCACACACACAAACTCCCCACATTTAAACACACACACATCATTTACAGGTTTCAATCTCCTACCTAACTACATTATGATACTCAGGAGAAACGCATTAGCAGAGTGCGCTATTCGCATTACTGGGAGGCTTTCCTTCTCCTGCTGTACTTATAGGGTGCTGACATCATCAGTGTTTAGAAAGGGGAATGTGCATCCTGTAGTGTGTTTTCCCAGTTGCCAAAAGGGACATTTCCCTCACACAATTTTGCACACACACTAACCCCTCTCATTCAAGCACATACACTTGCCATTTGCAGGATTCAAACCACTACCTAACTATGTTATGACACTCGAGATGGATGCATTAGCAGAGCGTGCTATTCACATTACTGGGAGGCTTCCCTTCTCCTGCTGTACTTATAGGGTGCTGACATCATCTGTGTTTAGAAAGGGGAGTGTGCATCCTGTAGTGTGTTCTCCCAGTTGCCAAAAGGGGGATTTCCCTCACACAAATTTGCACACACACCAACCCCCCTCATTCAAACACAGACTGCCATTTGCAGGATTCAAACCACTACCTAACTATGTTATGACACTCGAAACAGACGCATTAGCAGAGCGCGCTATTCGCATTACTGGGAGGCTTTCCTTCTCCTGCTGTACTTATAGGGTGCTGACATCATTTGTGTTTAGAAAGGGGAGTGTGCATCCTGTAGTGTGTTCTCCCAGTTGCCAAAAGGGGGATTTCCCTCACACAAATTTGCACATACACCAACCCCCCTCATTCAAACACACACTGCCATTTGCAGGATTCAAACCACTACCTAACTATGTTATGACACTCGAAACAGACACATTAGCAGAGCGCGCTATTCGCATTACTGGGAGGCTTTCCTTCTCCTGCTGTACTTATAGGGTGCTGACATCATCAGTGTTTAGAAAGGGGAATGTGCATCCTGTAGTGTGTTCTCCCAGTTGCCAAAAGGGACATTTCCCTCACACACACACACACACACACACACACACACACACACACACACACACACACACACACTCTGAGCATTTGCAGGATTCTAACCCCTACCTACCTATATTATGACACTTGAAGGAGACGCATTAGCAGAGCACACTATCCGAATTACTGGGCATCTGTTCTGCACCTGTAGTATTTATAGGGTGCTGACATCTTTATTTCTACAGAGGTATGTAGATGTAGTACTACCTGTCGGGTGGGGCATAGCATATATATGCATTTGCAGCCACCTACGTCAGGGTCAGATATGCACATCGCACTGGCAGGTTATGTTCTATACCATGCTTTGGGACCACAGCACCTGTAACACACAACACAACCAGTCCAGAACACCACACCCACATCCAGGACACACACTTAGCTTCCCTGGGAACAGTGCCAGGATATGCAGGTATTCACATACACCATTCCAGTTGTTAACATCAGGTACAGGCATAGTGTGTGTGAGGACTACTCAGGCCTCTACCACTTTACCCTACGGCCACTACAATTTGTGGGTCCATGTGCTATGGCAGAACCACACACCACAGCCACATGGGTGAATACATATTGCACCTGTCCATCTGCAACGTGGGTACTTACTGTTCCACACCAGAGGTAGACCACCATTGTTGATATCTGACCATACCCACCTTTCTCTGGACATCCATATCTCATCTCCACCCCCAGGCAAGGTTGTCACTGCACACAAACTGTGTTTAGCACAAGCAAACTCTACACTTGTGTAGACTGGGGTGGATGACTTCAGAAGACCCATGCTGGAGGACTATACTGGCCACTCAGCATAATCCTTGACAATTGCATTTTATGAGCATGTGTACAGTTTGCATTGGTCATGCTATCCCACATATACCCATGACTGCTCCACAACAAGACACCTGTCAGCTGTACACCAGCCATATATGCGCCGTTCAACAGACAGAGTGACCTAATACATTGCAGAGCTGTGGCCCACAGAGGGAGGACATCTGTGGACAGTTCTGGCACGGCACTTCATTCACACATACTCATTACAACACAGTGTTGACAGTGGTATCGTCCAGAGAATGCAGATAGGGCTCCCCTCAGTCTGTTATTGATGGACACCTACTGTCAGAGATCCTCAGCAACCCTTTCACAGCACACACCGACAACATGGCTGTGGCTTAGCACATTCAATCCCTGAGACCTCCACGGTGCCCCTGCTTATTTATTTATTTATTTATTTATTTATTTGCAGTTGGTTTACCAGGATAGTCCATTGGGCCTAAAAGAACCCGTTTTCAATGGAGTCCTGGGGAGAAAAGCTCCAAAAAACAGACACACAAAATAGGTACAAACAATTTAAAAGCCCTTAAAGCAAACCAGAGGGCAGGAATAAACAATAGATAGCTTAGATACTTATACAAATGTAAAATAGGATACAGTCATTGATTTTGCATTTGAGGTAACATTCATATAATACAGTGTAATAGAAGTAGGTAAAATAGATGTGAGTTGTGTAATGACTTTAGAGAGGTAGAGTTGTTTTGTTATAAATGAATGTAGTTATGAAGGGAATGATAAGTTAAGTAGGCTTTGTTGAATAGCTTAAGAATGGATGAAGGATTAAGAGTTCCATATTTTTATGATGGATGAGAACAGGAACATTCCCATTGCAACTTTAGATGTGTGTGTAGAGATTTTTTGAATGTATAAAGATTAGAGGTGGTAATGGATGGTGGGAGTGAGTTCCAAAGACGGGCTAGGTTAGAGGATAGAAGGTATTTGCCTGGGGACGTGTTGGTTTATGTACTTCTAGTAGGTTTTGGTTGTTAGACCTTAAGACTCTATCTGGTAAATGTAACTTAAAAGCAGAAGACAGGGAGGGACAGAGAGAGGGGTTATTTATGAGCTTATGGGCTAGGGTGAGCTGAATGTAGTTGAGCTGATGAGGAAGTTCAAGCCAGTTTAGTTTTGGAGAGAGGAACAGTGGTGGGTTGATGACCTGTGGCTAGCTAACTTGGCGATCTTATTGTAGCAAGAGGAAAGTTGTTTCTTTAGAGAGGACTGAAGATTTGTTAGGAGAGGTGAGCCATAGAGCAGGGAGGGAATAAGAAAGGAAGAGGAGAGAGCGATTTTAGAGGTCTTTGTGAGGTAATGGTTTTGACGGTAGAGCATACCCAGCTTTTGGTGGGTTTTTTTTAATATTTAGTTGAAGATGAGAGTTGAAATTAAGCTGGTTGTCAATTTGGACACCAAGTAACTTAGTTTCGGGCACTAGTTCTAGAATTGAGTTGTTTTGACTTATAATCAAGAAATTGTTTGTATTGAAGGGAGTAGTTTTAGAGGGGGTAAATACCATGAGTTTGGTTTTGGAGGTGTTTAGAGCTAGGTGGTTTGTTTTCATCCAATGCTCAGTAATTGAGAAAGCTTCTTGTGTGAGCTTTAGAAGCTTAGGGACAGATGAGGCAGAGCAAATAATGGTAGAATTGTCAGCATATTGGATAATGTCAGAGAATGGGATAGATTTATGAAAATCATTTATAAATATGTTAAAGAGAAGAGGACCAAGTATGGAGCCTTGGGGAACTCCGGTGGGGTATTGAGAAAAGAGGAAGTGGCTTTTTTCCATTTTACAGCTTGGTGTCTGTTTGATAGGTAGCTGGAGAACCAGTTTATAGAGGAGGGAGAAAGGTTAAGGTTGGAAAGTTTAGTTAGGAGCAGACTGTGTGAGAGTATCAAAGGCCTTAGAAAGGTCAAGTAGTAGGGTGGAGACAATTTTCCGAATCACGTGCTTTATTGATGGTTTCAAGAAAGGAGAGGAGGGCTGTCATGGTGCTATGGTTTGGCCTAAAGCCATGTTGTGTAGATGTAAGAAGGTTATTTTCTAAAAGATATGGTAGTAGTTGAAGTTGGACACATTTTTCTAGTAGCTTAGAAATGAGGGACAGGATAGCAATTGGGCGGAAGTTGTTAACACTGCAGTTTTTTCCACCTTTATGGGGGGGGATGATGAAGGCTTGTTTCCAGAGTTGGGGCACTGTACATTCCAGGATTGAGCGGTTGATGAGAATGCTTATGGGATAGGCAATTCCATCAGCAGCTATGCTTAGGAAGTATGAGGGGATGTTATCAGGTGCATTAGTGCCGGGCTTCAATTTTCAGGGAGTTTCTTTATTGTAGAAATGGGTATAGGTTTTAATGAGAAGGGAGCAGAGTGGGGAGGAAAGTATTTGATACTGGTAAGGATGATGAGGAAGTTAAAGTAGGTGAAGAGTTAGTAGCTGGGAATGGGAAGTAAGAGAAGTGCATGGTGTTTTTTGCAGGAGAGGGTGAGGGGTATTGGATGATAAGGTGGAAGTAGAAAAGGAGGAAGTTAGTTTGCTAATAGAGTCAATGAAGAAGGAGTTACATTGAGTAGCCAAGTCTAGGTTTGGGGCATTTGGATCAGGGTGGGGTGTGTGGTTTGATAGGGTTAAGGAGGGTAGAGATTCCTTTCCAGAATCTCTGTGGATTTGTTTTATTATTGTTTTGAAGGGTAAAGAAATAATTTTGTCTGTCAGACATAGTAAGCTTTTTACTTTGTTTCAGTATTCTATATTCAATGTGGGATTTGGTGGTCTTAATTTTCTGGTAAAGTGCCCAGGCTTTATCTCTGAGGCGCATGGCTGCTAATGTATTTTGGTAATCCAGGGGGCAGAGTTATTTTTTATTCGCTTTGTCTTTAAGGGACTTGGGAATCAAGTATCTTTAAGAATGTAGAGTGAAAGTGGGAGACTGCATCATCTAAGGATAGTGTCTTTAGATTGCAACAATTAATCGCTATTAGAGAATTTGAAAAGTTTGTTGTGTTGAAATTTTGTGTGGTTGCAGGTAGTAATATAAGTGTGGGGAATTGAGAGATGCAGGAGTTGATAAGTGAAGATGGGCAAATGATCACTTAGAGGGTCGGGAAGAATACCGCTGTCAGAGTGATAGTGTGGGTGTGAGACAAGGATCCAATCTAATATACTGCCACAGGAAAGGTTTTTAGATGGATGAGTTACTTCGTTGATTAGCTGCGAGAAGTTATATAGGTTAATGTTAAGGGGTTGGTTGGAGATTGAATGGAGGTCCAATTGATATTTACATCGCCTAAAATTATGGTTTCATTACTAATGTTGTTGGAGAGCCAAGAGAGGATGTCTTCTAATGTAGAGATATTGTCACCAGGGGATATAGAGATACAAGACACATGTGTTTATGCTTGTTGACTTGTAGGAGGGTGAGGAGTATTTCAGCATTGTTGAATTGTGGAATAGGTTTGTCGTAGGGAGTAATTAACAAGGATGTTGAAAATAAGAGAGCTACACCACCGCCTTTTATGGGACCTGTCTTTTCTAATGATAGAGTAGTTAGGTGGAATTATTTGAGTCTTTTATAGAGGGTTTTAGCCATGTTTCTGAGATAGATAGGATGTCAGGTTTATTATATGTGAGCCAGGCATGGAGGGTTGCTATTTTGTTGACTATGCTTTGGGAGTTTAAAGTAAGTAATAGAGGCTTGTGTATGGTGGTAGAGGTAAAAGGGCCTGGGTTGGGATGAATATCGCCTGATAAGAGACAGGTAGCTAGGTGAAGGATGTGGTTGGAGAGGTAATTAAGTAGTTTAGTAAAAGGGTTGGGTACTGTTGTGATGGTGAAGGGGTTTTGGTAGTAGTGGGGTGGAGAGTTTAGGAGAAGTGAGTATTTTGTAGGAGAAGAATAAGTGTTGTTTTATAGGAAATAGGTGGGGAGAGATAGGTGAGTGTGAGTGTGAGAGGGGGAAGTTTGATGGCGGTTGTGTGATAGAGGCGTGAATGGTGGCAGTTTCTAGGTTGGGTGAGGTAGTGAAGATAGGAAAGGTTTAGAAGTAATAATAGTAAAATAGAGATAGATGAAGGTTTTAAAAGCATGATGATTAAGGTTACTTAGTTAGTAGTAAGCTAAATGAATTAAGTATGTTTTAAAGGTAAATATAGGGAGGATGTGGTGGTGGTATAGGCAAAGATTGTAGTGGGGAGTGCAGAGTTAAGAAGGAGGTGGTAGAAATGGTAGAAGCAGGTGTAAGGGGAAGATAGGGTCAGTTATCAGAGTTAAAGTGTAGATCTGGCGTCTGATGGTGTAGTTAATTAGAGGGTGTGCTAACAAGCAGGTGAAAAGAAGCTACTGGGTGTGTCAAGGGGTATCGGTGATGGATTGGTGTAGGGAGGAAGTGGGTGTGGTAAGAAGAGGAAATATAGCTAGTGGTGCTGGGGCAGGTGGGAATTGGGGCAGGGTAGGGGAGGAGTGAGCCCGAGGGGAAATGAGGAGGGGGAAACACTAGGAGAAGGATGAGAGCCAATCAGTGGAGCTTAGATTGCAGGAAAATAAGCTGTAAGAGGGTAAGTAAGGTTCTGGATGTAATAGGTGGAGTGGGCTGAGAGTTCAGTGAGAGATGAAAGTAAAGGCTAGTAAGGGAAGAAAGCAAGAAGTAAGTAAAGTAATGGAATATCAGTGGGGAGGGGTACCCTCTTGTGATAAGTGTAGAAGTACACTAGGTCACTAGGGCAGCGAATGGGCTAAAGAGGATTGAATGGGAAGGAGCCTGTAAGGATTAGAGAAATTAGAATGAGGGTGAGAGTAGAGAGGCAAAGATAAGAGGGGTATAGGCCACTGGCTGTCCTGGCGGGGAGATAGCGTACACAAATAACAACAAGGAGTAAAATTACAGAAGCTTGGTAGCAGCAGATACACGTACTTCCTCAATGTCCTTTGGGGAGACTTGCTTCAACCTTCCCAGCAGGGGTTAAGGCAGCAGAGAGGTAAATATTGCAGGACCACATAACAATGGAAGAATCTGATGACTTTAGTTGGGTATAAGTATCCACCCAGGCGAGGTCCCAAGGGGAATATGCAGGGTAAAAAACAGCTGGAGAGAGGATTAATAAATGTGTAATAGTAACAGCATGAGTTCCCTAGTAGTAGTGATAAGCAGGTAAGGAAGTAGTGTTGGCACAATATACTAAAAATGAAGCAAATAAAGGCTAAGTATAGAATGTAACAAATGAGTCTATCGCAATGGTTAAATAAACAGTGAAATGTTGTGAACAATATACATTTACCAATAGATACAATTTAGCAATAGAGTCAAACACTAAAGATTAAATATACAGTGGGATACTGTAGGCTAGATACAAGGTAGGTGTACAACTGGGCTCTGTATCAATTCAATGTGAAAAGACAAAACAATGTCATCAAAAAAGTCAGTTCCAACAGTAGGCACTTATTAATAAACAGCATACTCTTGATAGTACTACTTCTAAGCAGGAAAAACACCTTGGTAGGTCACTGCAGCAGCATTTAGCCAGGTGCATGTGAAGACACATGCACATGGAAGCTGGCGTTAAGCAGTCAGTAATATAGTAAATGCTTCACGTTAACAAAACAGTATTTAAACGGTACCTTTTACTCTCCTGGTACCTTGGTATGCCCTACAACAGTAGTTAGTCAAGCGCTTAAGGAATAACATATGCGTGTATGATGGCATATTATACAATCAGTAACTGATATCTGTAGAATATTTCAACAGGAGCGGGATGCAACACAATATAGCGTAGTAGCATGTGGGCCCTTCTGACTATAATAACAGTATATTAGCAGTAACCCTTTCTAACAAACAACCAGGCATTACTCATCAGTGTACTCTTCGAACAGCAGGAGCGTAAGAGCGCTCTACAACAGCAGTCGCTAGAATTAAGTAAAAGGCTGTTGATTATGCAAAAACCAATAAGCAGATATTGAGCGCTGCTTGACAGAGGCACAGCTCACTAGCCTCACATGTTGCCTTCTGTGACCTACTTTACAGTGGCACAGTAGCCTACTATCCTGGGGATGCAGATGCCAAGCACACTCTGGCTGAGCTGTCAGTCCCTGGGGCAAGAAGCCTAGTATTGACCTCTACACCCATATGTTCAGTTGTCAGATGCACAATATTTGTTGTGCTGTTCTACTGTTTGCAGGTCTTTATTGTCATGGCATTCCCTGTTCCTATGACCAACTTGTGTATCTGTGGAAGATGTTTGCATATGAGGGCGATCCACTATATCACTTATGTGTCTGTGGTCATTTACTGTGTGCACTGGGCTAATTGCTGTGTTGTGGTTGGTTCCTGGACTGACACGTATAAATACCAGATATGTGTGGCCAACTGCTTAACGGAGATATGGCCTACATGTGTGAGCATGCCCAGTTCAGCCTTTCCATGGCATGTTGTCTGACATATGCCTCATTTATCAAAGTGTGCGAGCATGCCCAGTGTGAGCTTTCCATATGTTGCACTCTGAAGTCCACCACATATTTGGGTGTGTGTGAACTTCGACAATATCGCACGCTTATGATTGTGTGTTGGGTGTCATGTTGTGTACTAACTGTACAACTGCTTCGTGTCTGCCACAACAGGGATTATACTGTGGCTGCAGGGATTGCATGGGATACTTTGCAGACAGTTCTCAACATACTTTCATAATGACCTAACACTGTAGTACCGTATAGTGTACTGGTTCGGTACTTTCACTGTGGTGGACAGTATCCTGGGCTTTAGTCCTATGACTGCTTGACATCTTTATAGTGAGCACAACAGACTGTGTAGGGGCCAGTTGTGCACATATGACCATGTTGCAATATGTTCAGATATGGACTACCTACACCAGGCTCGTCTAACATTGCCAGTGTATTCCACAACATGGGTGGACATTGGCAAACACTAGCGATGTTCCCTAGGCCATTTCTGATGCTAGTCACAGGGTGTGTTTGTCCTTCGACACACATTGTAACTGGAGTTTGCCATTACATATGTCATGGTTGGTATACTGTGCCTCTGTCTACCTCTGACATAACAGTGATACCCAGGGTAGCCTACCATCTCCCATATACTCATCAGGATGCCTCTTGAGGGGTGTTGATATGTGGCTCTCTGGCTGACCTGTACCAGGAGTTTACTGACGTGTGAGGGTGCCTTCTGTGTTATGGATCATTCTGTACAGCTTGTCCTATGTATGTCAGTGCTGGGGTTCAGGTCTCTCATGTGCATAGCTCACTGCCATTTAGATTGCACAAGGTGCAACATGTTCAGTCATTCCAGGTTGGACATGGCTTCATACGTCAGGCACAGCTTTCCTGTAGCTGGGAAGGATGGCGGTGTGTGGGGCTGTGGTTTGTTTACTCAGGCAACACATGGCATCTGTTCGTGCTCTTTGCTACCCCTGGTGGGGTACTGTTGTGGACTTTACAGTTGATGGAGGTGTCTGCTGCGGTATATCCCACAGGGGCTATTGTAGTCAGTAGTAATGCTGATGGAGGATGGCTGCAGAGCCACAGTGCATTCCCCTTATCTACATCTGCCAACCTTCATGTTTGGGTGGAAATATGGTACATGTTTCTGCGAACACTACAGCCACATGTGTGTCCAGTGCAGGATATTTATCACCTTTTGTACCCAGGTCTCACATTACATGTTAGGTACCTCATGGGTTAACACCTGTGTGGTAATTTGTGGGCACTTACTGTATATCCACGGTGGTTGTCTATACACAATTCTGCACTTAGTTTGCTGACATGGCTATGGCTACAATTGTCTGTTTGTAGGTGGCCCTTTTGTGGGTTGCTTGTGTCGGCTGGCGGTCGGATATGGTGGGCTGTTTGTACTCCTCTGCATACATGCTCAGTCACAGTCCTTCCATGTTGGCCTATACCTATGGGACATGTATACAGAACGGGGGTGGGGGGGGTGCCAAGACCAGGCCTTGTGGGATGCCACTCATATCCGCTTTGTAGTCTGACATGGATGCAGCATGTCTGACCATGTCAGTTCTGTCCTTGGTCTGCTTTGCAACCCCTCTACTGACATAGGGGTGTATATTTAAGCTAGTGAACATATCCATACTGAACTCGTACGGTATTGTCTAGAAGCATGTGCACAGTCCAGCTACTCTGTGTGGACCACATAGCCCTCATCAATGACCTTAATGACTGCTTCAAATGGGTCAGACATGTTTAGGGGCCGGTTCTGCAGTTACAACAGCCACAGTGTGTAGGGTCCAGTATCAGTAGGTCCACAATAGCCTTCTGTCTGCGGTATACATACTGATCCTTTCCATAGCTGTGCAGAACAAGCTTGTCAGGATCCTGGGGTGGTAGTTTGGAGTATCCATTCAGGCAACACCTTTGTTGTGATGGACCACTGTTGCTGTACACTGCTCTTTGGGTACATATCCTGTGGTAAGGCTGACATTGGGCAGTAGTGTGATTTGGCATTCCATTATTCTTGGTGTCCATGTTGGCCTCAGCACAGGACACCATCACATACCTTTGCTGCTGTGTGTTCTGCTTTGCAGATGATGGCTGTTACCTCAGCATCTGCAAAGTCAGGGGACCATCTGCTGGGATAGGTATTTTGCACTCGGGGGGGGGGTTGCACTACACCTGACAGGTTGTATGTTAGCAATATGTGTGTGTGTTTGGTATGTTGTTTGTAATATCTGTGTGATTCGGAGCATATCTGTGGATGCCCAACATGGTTCCTACCATCAGTTGGGTAAGCCTTGTGATTATCCTTAGTGTCCTGTACATTTTGTATCTTCATAGGTTCATGGGTTCATAGTAGGCTAGACACCCTAGGCCATTAGTAAGCCTAGCTAGAGTGTGTGTGTCTTTCACCACCCCTTGCTATGTTCAATTATGGCCATTTATGAGGTTCTTCACTGTGCCTCTGTCTGGACGTGACACAGTGGGGACCCCCAGTATACATGTACGGTCATCCATCCACTTGGCAATATTCCTGTTGAGGGGTGTCAGTGAGGGGCTCTGCCTACCATGGATTGGGATCCTGTTTCTGGGTGTGGGGAGCCTATGGGTTATGTATCTGTCCCTCCAGCACATCTTATTTCATTATGTGTTGAGGTTGACATCTGTGACTCTCACAGTTCCAATGGCTTTGATTTCCTGTGGTGTAGCATGTCCATTACTCCTGTGTTGGACATGGCCTTGTACAACAGACATACAATGCCTCTGTGTAGGCAGTGTGTGACTGCAGTCAGCTGGGGTGTCTACAGCCAGGCAGCATATGACATATTTTCCACACCCTTTATCCTGTTGGTGGGGTAACTAAGAGGTCTTCCGAACCGCTGCAGGTGTCACGTACGGTACATCCCATATGAGTCATTGTACTAGATTATGAGTCTGATAAGGGAACAGTACAGCGGCACAGTGACCTCTGTTGATGTTGATGTGAATCCTTTCATGGTATGGTGTCCAGTATCAACAATCTTCATAGCCACATTGGCATTGTGGGTGTCACATGACAGATTAATGTCAACCTGTGTCCCTAGGTCCCTGATTACTCCTTGCATACATAATGGTTTGACACCTATGTGGTACTTTGTGTGTACCTTGCCTGGTATTTGGTGGGACATTCATACTGTCCAGTGTCTTCGGATGTCTGGGTGGAGTTCTTGTGTGTGAGAGTGTGGTCTGTCGCATGCTACAGACTGTACAGCAGTTTTGACTACAGTTATGTGCACATGGGTGGTGTCCGCTGCTTTGTGCATTGTCAGTTACCTGGTAATATGGGTGTCTGTGCTGCATATGGATACTCCCCCTCCTTTGATGTTTTGGTGCAGGTGTTGGGGCCATAACACATGATATGTGGTATAACCTAGTAGTGCTGGTGTGCTATCACTAGGCTTGCAGCAGGCTTCTGTCACTGGACAGACATCAATGTTCTCCATAATGGGAAGTACCTCAGGGGCATGCATATTGCAGTTTACACATCTGGCATTGGTCAGCATTACCCTTATGTTTCCTACCACTTATGTCTTCTAGGGTGGTGCGTAGTCTTTTTGGCCTTGCCTACATACAGCTCTATGGAGGCGGCAAAGGCCTTATCCAGTATCCAGACGCACATGGGTAACAGCTGACAGCCATCCCTGTAACAGCAGCATGGCTTGTCATGCTTGACATCTCATGCAGACACACATTAGACCCTCTTGGACTGACAGCTGTAACTGTGCCAGCTGTTAAACATGAGCATTCTGTGTTTGTACTGTGGCATCATTCTTGGTGAGGGTTGGATGCTGCACACAGCCAGTGTCATCCCGCCCTGGGGTACATACTCAGAGGGACCATCCATGTCTCTTTTGATGTTGACCAGGGAGGTACATCTCAGGTAATTTCACACCAGCATGGACATTGAGTGCATCATATTTCTGCTTGCTTTGGGGTGAGCTGTGTACTTGTGTTATGCGGCATTTTGTGGCAGCCTACAAGAAGCTTACTCTACCCTTTCCCTTGTTCAGTCTGGTGAGTGGGACAGTTTTGTATCTATACAGAGAGACACCTATTATGACTGTATCAGGCATGTTGTTTCTCCTTCTGGCCTGTGACTGTTTGGCACACCAGCTTTGCGTACTATTCGTTGCATGTGCTATGTTTGAAGGTTGTGGTTGCTTGTGATCTACTTTGGAGGCTTCTGTTGGTGTGGTGTGTTTGTAATTAAGGCCTCTGGGAATGTTTGTCTGTGTTTATGTGTTTGGTTTACAGTTGTGGTAGGTCTATGTGGGACTGGGTTTGTGGTGTATGTGGTTACCTTCTCCTCCTGACTAGTGTTGACAGTACTGAGTTGTTGGAGCTCAACCTCTGGTTTGGATACATGGATGCATCTATCACATATATTTGTATTTATTGGGGGGGTGTTGTGGTTGTCTGTGTACTTGGTACTGATGTCACATTGCCTCTGGATTCACAGATTCTACTTGTTGTGACTGGACTTATTGAATTGTATGTGTGGACATATATTGTTGCCATACTACTGGTCAGTGATTACTTCCCTTTTTATGTTTGCTCTATCATGTGGTAGCTTCCTCATTCTCTTGCATGGTTTGGTAATGGCTGGAGGCCAGCATGCCAGATGCCTGCATGTATGCCATTGTGTGTTGTTGTTGGGGTCAGGATGTGTATATCCAGTGTGATTACTCTATGGTCTGGTCTTACCAGTGAGGGGTACACTTCTCATCTTGCCATCCAGTACACATGTTGCTGATTATCACATCCAGTATGCTTACCCCTCTTGTGGGAGTAGTACATTGTTCCTGGGCATTTTGGTTTATGGAATCTGGGTAATTTTCTCCTACTTTGTTGCTGCTAGTACAATGCTACCGGTGTATGTCTGGGTATTTTCAGTCAAGCAATATAATGTGGTTTGGGGGGCTTGATATATTCATGTATTCCAACATAGGCCAGGTGCTGTTCCTGGTATTAGGACAGTAGTCTGCAGCAGGCTATATACTGCGAGGCTGTTTTAGCCATTGGTATTTGATCATGGCTATTCCATGCTGCTTGTTGTTGTGGTACCAACATGAGGGTGTGGTTATCCTTGCCATTTCTTGCTAGTCACCCTCCTTTTTTAGCTTGTTTCATGTTTTGCAGCTGTACAGCACAGTATGAGGTGTGATCTGGTAGTGTTAGGGTGCTGATGTGAGCCTTGCCCAGTTCTCTATTACAGGACTGGTATCTACATTCTCCATACTGTGTGCGTTTACACTGCACACATCTTGCTGTTTATACATCTGTCATTGGGTAGCATTACATCTAGGTTCCTATCCCTTGTATAACCTATGAAGGTGGGTTTGTGTTTTGGGAGTTACCTATTCAGGGCATTCTGTGGGTACTGACAGCCTTTGCCGGTATCCATGGGGAATGGCATGATATGTGCATGCCATCCCTAGCAGGTGGTGCATCATGTCAAGCTCCGCATATCTTCCCAGCCTTATACACATTGGCTCCCCTTTGACTGACTGCATTACTTCAGCCAGTTATTGCACTTGATCATCCCATCGTCATTTTGTGACTTCATGCTTGGTGAGGGTGGATGTTAGTCAGGATGCTCAGGTGTGCATATAGTACATGGTGTTACATTACTTAACACATAGCATTCATGCCTCAGGTGGTGCTGCAGGGCTGCCTCTGTCGGATGCGCATATTACACTTCCCTGTACATGTTTGTGAGCAGGTCATGTCATTTTAGGCATCCATGTTATTATTTGAGTGAGTCAGAGGGGGTATCATTCCCAGGGTTCCTACTGAGCCAGTGTATGTGCTATGCGTTGCCTCTTTGCCAAGGCCAGGGCATACTGGGCATGCCTCCTTCTGCCTACTGGGTCAGGCTCAGGTTGTTCCTCCTCCGAGTCACGCTCTGCCTCTGATGGCCTTGGCAATGGTGGGGGGCTGTCTGGCCCGGCCCTATGCTGGTCCTGCTGCAGCTGTTTTCGCAAGATCATATTATTTAGCAAAGCACATACCATGACAATTTGGGTACATGTAGTTGGTGTGTACTGCAAGGCTCCACCAGATGTGTCCAGACACCGGAACCGTGACTTGAGCAGCCCAAACACATGCTCTATTACATTACGTGTTTGTGCGTGTGCCTCATTATGGTGTTCCTGTTCAGGTGTGTGTGCATTTCTGATGGGTGTCATCAGCCACGGCTCCAGTGCATAACCTGCATCCCCCACTAGGTGTCCGTGTGGGATGTCCCCATTGGCAAATGTCTGGTACAGCTACTTCAAATGCCAGATGTGGGAATCGTGGTAACTCCCAGGGCAGCCAGCACACACATTCATTATTATGCCCTGGGCATCACACACGACCTGGCAGTTGATGGAGGGGAAGCCCTTGCGGTTAATGTAGGCCCTACCCTGCTCACTGGCTGGTGCTTTGATGCGTATGTGCGTGCAGTCTATTGCACCCAGTACCTCAGGGTATTCTGCTATTTGCTGGAAGAGACGCATATTGCTGGCCAATACCTCACGGGCATTGGGGAAATATACATGATCACCGACATGTGCTGACATGGCATCCAGGAACTGGTGCAGTACTCTGGAGGCTGATGTCTGTGATATCCCCATCATATCACCAGTTGGTCTCTGGAAGGTACCTGTTGCTATTATTCTTAGGCCAACACATACCTTGGTTTCCACTGGGATGGGTTCCCCTCTGTTGGTTCTGTGTGTGAGGCGTGGCCTGCACAGCTCAACAATTTGCTGCAGGAGCTCTCTGTCCACTCTATAGCGCTCTACTATCTCCAGCTCATGTAACCCATGGTAGGTGATCCTGGGCCTGTACACTCTTCTCCGTCTCCTCACTGTGGGTTGTCTGGCACCATCTGCATTGTCACCACCCTCAGCAAGTCACCTATGTCTCATTATGACAGATATGGCAGCCCCTAACATTTCTGCTCTGAGTTCAGCTTTGTCAGTTTTCACTTCTATTAGCTTACTCCTGTCTTGCAGTGTCTCTTAAGGGAAACATCCTGCACTACTGATTGCAGAGTTTTAAGTGCTGGGCTGGGCTACTATTCTGCCTGTGTAATTGCCTGCTACTAATTGTTTTCACCTGCTAGCTTCAGCAGTTATCCCTGCTAGCTTCCTATTAATTCTGTTGCTTCCTTTTTCCTCTCTGTTTCCTCAGGGGGGAGCAACGTGCATACTATCTGAGACACGCTCACAGTGGCTTACACGCTCGCATACATGCTTACATGGTTCAGAATCTACTTATTCGGGTTAGAACACGCGTACATCCGCGCAAACACTGTTACACGTCTGCCAACAGCCTCCAACATGCTCAGCCTCTCCTACACATGCACACACCTGCGCAAACAGTGTTAAACATCTCCCGACAAGCTCCCACATGCTCAGACTGCCTTACACATGCACACACTGTCCTACTCGTGTATGCACGCACATCAAGAAACTTTGGTGTAAGTAACAGTGTACACCTTCCATTTCTTGACTTTCCATGACTTATCTAGTGGCACACCTCTTTCCATGATCTGTGCCTGTCATCTGTCATGTTACTCTGGCCTCCAATGAACTGCATTTCTTTCTACCATTCCCCCCTGTGATGTCACCTATCTCCTACTCTATTCCTCCCCCTTATGTATCTCTTACACTACTCAGGTTGTGCTCATTTGCTATGTGACTGTGTGATTCAGTATCCGAACTCTCATTTACATGAGATTGCCTAGTAATGCTTAGTTACATGTCTTAGACTCAGCTTCCCCCCTTAGCAACCACTACACGGTGGCCATGTTGGTTTTGGTCTGCTGGTCCCTGCATTGTCATTCCATGTATTGCATGAAACCCACATTTGTCGGTTTATAACCTTCTTTTTTATGTTTTCATACAGCGCAGCCCATTTGCATGGGGCTGCGCTGGGTTTACACATCGGTGATCGCCGAAAAAAAATTATAATTTTCTTATTTTGGCATCGGGTTGTATTGCCAATGGCCACATATTTGGCCATTGGCATGCTGCCTGAGTCATATGCAACCTTTTTTTGGAGCTGACATGGCTCGCTAGAATTTGGAATTGCAGTAATGTACTCAGTTGTCAACTGAGTACATTTCTGCAGCTAAAACGTCTCCTACGCGGACTGCTTTCTGCTAAGTGGATCGCTAATATACCTCATTTGCATACCTTTCGGATGCAAGTGAGGTATTTAGCATGTCCACGCCCAGTCCGTGTAAGAGACGTTTAAGCTGGTCTCTTACACAGAGCTTAGGGCTGTTCCTGGATCGCGAGGCTTGCATGGAGTGTTGCATGTCTCTTACACTCCGTGCAAGCCTTCGTGAATCCTGCCCATCATCTTTACGTCTTAGATGATACCAACCTTACTAGGGGCCAGAGTTTGAGCAAAATGGTATGTAATCCATGCTAGATTGCAGCTTGCTTTGCTGGCTATTGCCAGCATTTATATGCTGATATATGAGGGTGAGGAAGCTGTTAAGCACCTCAAGGCTTACTTAAAGTCAGTTCATTCAACTAAGCTGTATTCTACTGAGGCAAAGTTTTTTTCCATTTCTGAGAATGCTCTGGGCTTTAATTGACCCTCCCTTTTGATGGACTAGTAAGTGGGATTAGGAGGTCTCTTGGCTCTTGTCCAATCTAGATGAGTTTTTGGTGAAGCAAAGCTCTAAAGGGGATCTTGGAAACCACTATTATTTTATTGCTTAAACCTGGAAAAGATCCATTAGGTATGGCACAATGTAAGTCTTTCTCTCTCTCTCTCTCTCTCTCTTTCTCTCTCTGTCTCTTAGATGAGAGCAAAAGACTGACTAAAATGTTAGATTCAAGGAAGGGTGAGGTCATTTCTCTCTAATGTGTAAGAATCAGGTTAGTTCTGTCAAAGGTAAACAGTCTCACTATCGCCTTCTGGTGGTAACAAGTGTTTCAGGTTGTCACATCTTTATGCTGAGCATTTAGGCTTCTCTCTT
The DNA here is from genome assembly GCF_019279795.1 of Protopterus annectens. Taxonomy (NCBI): domain Eukaryota; kingdom Metazoa; phylum Chordata; order Ceratodontiformes; family Protopteridae; genus Protopterus; species Protopterus annectens. Next base: position 1,030,176,718 of record NC_056730.1, read on the forward strand.
TATAAGGTAAAAAATATTCCATAGAATTAGATAGGATTTTTCTGCAGCTACCATGTGCCTCACGAACTTCCTTTAGATTTAAAGTGGTCTGTGTTGAATCTGTGTTTATGAATCCATCCACAAGACTTAGATGCAATGTGGTGGTCTCACTTTCCTCTGAAATGTTTAAAGGGACATGACAAAGGTTACCTTTGTCCCTCTGTCTGTTCACATCTGTCCTTGCAGTTACACAGTAATGAGATGGAACAGGACTTTTCAGTTTTATACAAGATCGAAGTTTTATACAAGTTCAAATGTTAATGTAAATAAAACACTACTGGTTATATTTTGTGTTATTTTGTCTTTCAACTTGCATTTGAATGTTGGTATCACACAATTCCATTGGAGTGGGCAGAGTTACATTATTATACATACAGATTTTATATTAATTAGCATCCAGATTTTTTTCTGACAAAGAGACACAAAAAACAATAAAAGGTTGATAGTGACTCACACAAATCACTCACCACACCCACAAAGGACCACACACATAGACACACATATATGCAGAGGTGCTCACATCTAACTTATCCAAACTTGAAAGGCCTCTTAGGCCTAGTCCTCAGAAACTCTGCGTGCACACAAACAAGACAATTCCCATCATAACATATAAAGCCACATTTTATTGTGTCTTAGCTATCAAGCCCATAAGGCAAAACACTCCACAACCCAATATTTTGGTCATAGAAGACTCCATATGTGAGACAAACTGATATCACTCTTACCAGGCTGGATAAGAAGAAGGTTACAGCTAGTTGCCTTTCAGGGGCCATGATCTGCCAGATCACGCAAGCACTCATGTCACTCACCCCTAAGTACCAGTATGACTCAGTCATAGTCCATGTGGGTGTGAATAACCTGAGACATACCTCCTTGGACTGTATGAAGAGAGACATAATTGAGATCTCAGACTATGTGTTATGGTTAGGTATGAGCCTAGCACTGAGCAGCATTCTACCATCTTCAAGGATGAAGCCACAGTACCATTAGAAAATGACAAACTTTGATGATTGGCTTAGCTACTGGTGTCATTCCAAAAAGGACCCATACTTGTCCACCTAGGGGGATATGGTTGACAGGCCATGCTGCTTTACCAAAGATGATCTTCACCTGTCACTTGTAGGCTTTTGGATACTGGCAAAAAAACATTATCCACCCTTATAATGCCTTTTTTTGGCATTGCCAAACAAGCAAACCTTCCAACATTACAAAAGCTTGTCAGGATAATCTAAAGATGTTACAGATCAATGCTAGGAGTCTCAACAAAAACTGTCCACCCCTAGAAGCTCTGCTTAGCCTAGAGAATTTTGATGTCTGTGCAGTTACTGAAACATGGTTCAGAGCCATGGAAATCCCTCCTACAGTGCTTGGCTATAACACCTTATATACATTCTGATCACCCACTGAACATGAAAAAACAAAAGGTAGAGGTGTGTCTATCTACATAAAGGAGAGGCACATGTCAAGTTTGGTCAAACAATATGCCATGCTTGAGCTACTCCATGTCCAACTAACCATGGGAGAAATTCATTCCCATATTCTTACTAGCTATAGGTCCCCCATTATGAACCAGGAAACCCATGCATCATACCTGAAGGTAATAGAATCACTCGCCATTCAGCCCAATACCATACTCATGGGTAATTTTAACTACTCCTCTATTTATTGGGAGGCATACATGGCCCTTAATGTGCAGGCCCAAAGATTTTTTGACTTTGTAAATTCAAATGCCCTGGAGCAGCTAGTTTGCACTCACACTAGGGAACAAATATCCTAGATCTGGTACTCACAAATATGAGAGAGCACTGCAAGCCCCTGCCCCCTCCCCCAGTGTGGCTTCCTCACTGGTAAGATCAAATCACAAGGTAATTTCTCTTGAAATAAAGATAAAACTAGTCACCTCACCTAACCTTAAAAACTTTAAGAACTTCTCTAAGGCAAATTATTCACTATTAAGGGATGGCAAAGCTAGTATTCAAGCTCCCTAAGACTAGAAAACACAGACATTATGCGGAGGATGAAAACAAAAGTCCTGTATGACCATATAAGCAACTTCATAGAAATGGCAGTACCAGACCAAAATAAACCCAGATGAAACCTCAAAAACAAGCCAACCTGGTGGATCCCTGGTATTAATAGGTTGCCCAACAAAGGAATGAAAATCCTGTTGATAAGTAAGAGGAAATGTGCAAAACACAGCAGAAAGTCCCTCATTAGTCTAAACAAGTGAATCAGGGAATTAGTTAAGGCTCTGAACATAGACTTTGAGGTACAAATAGCTTTCAAAGCTAAGCATAGCCATAAGGTATTTTTCATTTATGTCTGCAATCTTATGGGAAGCACCCAACAATGTGAGGAATTAGTTGCAAATGGCATCACCCATACTCAGCCAGAAGATACAGTAAATCTACTGGCTGACAAATACAACTCACAGCTCAAATTTCACCTACCCATCACCATCAGCTCTTCCCCAAGAAATACCGTCCACCACTCCACCACTAGTTATCACCAAAGAACCGGTTGCCACTTCACTCTATAAAGATAAAAATATGGTTTCAATGGGTCCTGACAATATGCTAGGTTGGCTCTTAAACAGCTTAAATCAGGACTTGTCATGCCCATTAGGATCTCTCTTTAACCACAGCCTCTGGACTAGCTTTGTCCTGAAAGAGCGGAGGACAGCAGCAGTCATGCCTCTGCATAAAGGAGGACCATCTACTGACTCAGGAAATACAGACCCATAAGTTTGACTAGTTTTTATATGTATAGCCTTGGAGAAAATAATCATAGACCTGATAAATAATTACATAGGAAACCTTAAAATACTAGACTCAACCTAATTCAGCTTTGTCAAGGAGCAGTCATACCTACTAAATCAGGTGGATTTATTTGAAAAAGTCACTAAGGTCAGGGATGAGAATAAAACAGTACATATTGCCTACCTCAACCTGGCCAAGACATTTGATACAATTCCCCATTCAGGTATTTTTAATAAACTCATAAAACTTGCCATAAATCTTTACATCACCAGATGGATAGCAAATTGTCTCATGGATAAGAAACACGTGGTTAAAGTGGGTGAATCTAGATCCAGCAAGAGACCATTTACTACAGGGCTCCATGCTAGGACCACTCCTGTTCAGAATATACTGCTCTGAAGTAAAGGTTAGTGTGGAAGGACTCCGGTCGAGAAAGTTTGCTGAAAACTGCAAGCTGGGGGCAATCACTGAATCTCCCAACAATGTAGATATCCTTCAGGAAGGTCTAGATCAGACAAACAATTGGTGCCAGAATGATGGACTAAAACTAAATGTCAAAAAATGCATGAGCAGACCCTTTTGAAAGTCAAATACCCCTGTAAATTACAACATCAATAGCACACCACAAAGAGTATATGAACTTTGACCACCATGTGCCCACAGTTGTGATGAAGTGTTTCTATTTGACACAACCTATACGTAAAGGTATGGCTTCCAGGTGCAAGAAAATTATAGTCCTGCTGTACTCAGGTCTTGTTAGATCAATAACATAGTAGAATGCACTATTTGGCATGTACTTGACTAGGCAGTTACAGCAGCTGGAATGATCTCAGAGGTTCCTCACAAAGAAAATACAGGGAGTAAATAACATGTCCTATGTGGATAGACTAAAAGCCCTATCTCTTTACTCAGTCACCTACCAGCTACTAAGGGTGACCTATGCCTGACCTACAAGCTACTCACAAATCCAGCTCTGATGGAGCTGATACACACCCATAAGTCAAAGAGCATGAAGGTCACCTGTGCTAGGGATCTAAACTTAGTCAGTGACTCAAACAAAACATGCTAGAGAGACTGATATGTGTCTGAAAGATTGCTCCTTCTTTGGAACAGGCTGCCTATTCATGCTAAGTAGAGCCCTTCCATTGGCATCTTCAAATGCAGTTTGTATCAATGGATGGGGAATCACAAATTCACACCTGAGGTAGTGCTTATGCCCCTTATGGGCAGGAGCAATCTGTAAGCTATTCAAGACATTGGCACAAACCCATAACATCTTCTTGCCCTAGGGGCTATATATTGAGTAAAATAGGGTTATATTGGCTAGGCCTGTAAGGGCACTTAAACCATTAGCCTAGTAATCTCCTGTGAACCTATGAACCTGTGAAAAAGTCAAGGAAAAGAAAACAAATATGTAGTTACCATAAAAACCTGTCTGACTGGGCCTAACCTCTTTCCCTAAGTAAATCAGGGTGATGTCAACACAGGTTGCTATAACAGTGCCTGCACCACGCAACAAATCGGTTGACTAAGTGCCTCTGCCATATATCAACCTTGTACTAAAGGCTGTCATAATAGCAGACCAGCAGGCATACCTGGATGTCCCTATGGAGGAAGAAGGAGAAAAAAATTGTGCGTCCTTGGACATCATGCTAGACACCTGCCTTTCCCAGTGTCTAAACAAGCCATAGTCAGACAAATTCACATAAAGAACAAAATACTGCACTTATGTGCACAAATATATATTCATGTGTAACATAAGACATAATGCAGCAATGAAGAATTATGTATTTATTTATTTATTTTAAGTTTGATGACCAGGAATGTCTGATTGAGCAAAAGCCTGTTTTCAACTGAGGCCTGAGGAAAGAAGCTCCAAGACAAAACACATTGAAATATACAAATAATTGAAATAATGGAGGTTAAACAAGATTTAACTAACAATCCTTAGTCTAACTGTCACAGGCAGTACATTTTACATACTAACAGTATATTATATAGACTAACAGTATAATCAAAATAAAACTGAAAAGATAGGATGTATAGACAGCAAAAGAAGAATATATGAACTAGGGGAAAAAAGTTAGAAATAAGTTGAGTTTCAAAAAAAGTAGAGAACAGATTCAATAATGTAAAAGCTAGAAATTAGAAAAGGAAAATAAGCAAAAGTGAAGTAAAAAGTAAGAAAATGTAATGGAAGTAAGAATGGATTACACAATGGTTATGCAGCACAGACTAAAGGCACAAAAACACTGACAAACTCCATTTGCAAGCATTTAGTGCACAGCCGTAGGACAGGATAGCACAGGTTATGCTGATAGCCTGGTGCATTATGATAATGCTTCAATGATGGCTGAGATAAATTCCATTATTAACATTGCTATTGTGCTATAAATCCCAAATTTATATTACAAAATGTAGCACTGTCATTTTCTAAGACACTGTGTTAGAATAAACACCCAATGTTTACATAGATGATGTACACATATTGAGGTACTACAGGACATCTGATAATGTAACATTGTATTGCACCCAATATACATGAAGGATTATAGCTATGTGCAATTGTCTGAGCACACCACAATGCCTTGACACTGTTCTGCCTGGCTATTTGTAGGGGGCATACTAGAGTCAGTGCAGAAAGATGGCAGGAGATGCTACACATGACTTGATGAACTCTTTAGTATGAATGATGCATGGGAATGCATGCTGTGTAGGAACAGGTGAGCATTGCATTACAGGGATAATTATGCTTTTGGAAGAGATGTCAGGACAACAAACCTATCGCGTCAGAACATGTAAGGGGAAATGGCATATTACAACAGGTGACATGTAAGTGAATATTGCATGGGGTTGGAGGACAGAGTAGTCATTTGAGCTTCCATAATTTATAAAGTACACATACTGACTGAGATGTATAAGCCATACCTGTGCAATGGGACGGGGAGCAGATGCTGCATAAGTTCATAGGTGAATGCCCTATTTAAGCCTAGCCAATAATGCCAGGTCAGAATCAAACCCTGAACTTTTCATTTATGAGGCAATGACCTTAACCGTTATGCCAAACCAACCCGCAAAATCAAATCCTGTACCTTATAACTGTGAGGTAAACATAAAAACTACTACATCAGTCCCCTATAAGCTCAAGTCATTGGTGGCTAACATGACATCTTTTGATGTGTTCATTTGGCAGGCAGCAAAACATCTTCCAGTCTGCCTCTATTAGCTATTAAATCCATGGTTGTTGAAGGGGTCGTCTGTGAACTGGACACTCACAAATCAAGCATGACCAGATGACATGGTCCATTCCAGTGATAGCCTCATTGTCAAATCTAATCATACAACCCACTATATCTTATCATGGCCTGTCTCATACAAGTGGCTACTGATGCATTTCAGGTTCCACCACCTAGGACACTTCATCAGGTCTCATGCTGTTGTTCCCATAGTTCTACACCATCACTATCACTTTTGGACAGAGAAGTCACCTAGTCTACCAGCAGTTGCTGGACTGGTCATGTTATCTATCTATTGGCTCCTAATAAGGGAACCCCATCAGGGTGTGCACAGGCTCCTGAAGTTCTAGACCATAGAATGCATCAAGCACAAGACCATAGTACACATCAAATACCATGACACATCACAGCCACTGTGACTTTGAAGGATGTAGTTATTGACTCCTTTCAACCAGCAAATAAAGCTGTGTGGCTACTACATCCACCTTTTGTAACCCTGGCCCATATGATGTCATTGCTGGACCTGTCACTGTGTCTCCTCTATCACTTGTGCAAATGATGATAACTGCCTTTTTCACCCACCCACCCTATCTGAATGGCTAAGGTAATGTCTGATGTACAGCATGACAAATCTATGTAGTATAGTGCATAGCCTAGGTAAGATAATACACAAATTGTTTTATTCTGTGTTGTACATACTAGGACCATAGTTGTAGACCAGACTACATTTTTGCTAATGCTATAACATATTGTGAACATATTTGCCTCAAATGTGGTCCATCTGCTGTACTATCCCTCATCTACTACTATAGCAGGTATGGTAGACCGTACAGAAATGTCTGCTTGCTGATAAAGCTGTTCCTAAGCAACCATGTTGTAAAATATAGTGCATATTTTGAATATGTGGCTGCAGGTCTCAGGTGAGTACTGCAAGGCCTCAATGGATGCATCTAGAGAGCTGAGGCATTCCTTAGGTAGACATCTGCCACTCCACAATGTTCCATGTCTCTGCATGTGCAGTATTGTATACCATTTCTGCCATGGTGTAAGGGCTGTGAATGGGGATCATCCATCATCCCTCTCAACTGCCCCTGTTTTGGCGCTTGATTTACTCCTGCACATGATGTAACTATTTGTGGAGTTATGTCCCTGTTTTTAGGTTTGATTTCCCCTTCTCACAATTTTTGAATCCCCCTCATCACACATGATTTTTAAACTGTCTTCCTCATGGGACTGGTATCACTTGAACAAAGAAGAAACTCTATGTTCTATTGATCTTAGTCTCCAACATATCTCATCCTATTGCTCCCTAGGTGTTAGCTGTGAATCTGTACAATAATCCTTTAATGATTATAAGGAAACTCATTCTCATGCTCTCCAGCCTTTCACTGCTGCCTTGAACTGATGCTAATGTGAGAATATAATGCATTTCAGCTTGGAGCTTGTGGTGAGCTATCTATGATCTAATGAATCAAGGCAATAATCTCTCATTGGTTCTCTCTACAGATACTGATGTGATTCCTATCTAGTTGTATACTACGTCTAGGAAGTGGCTTGCAGAGATGATGGGAATGGGATAAAAGTCAATGTATCTGTAGAACTATGGTAAGGGCTGAAAGAGAACAACAGATTCAGCATTATGGTGATGTTAGAGAGCATTATAACTCCGATCTGTATGAGTTTCTGCTTGGCAGCAAATATCATATTATATATTATACGAAGAACAAGAAAGAAACAATATGATGAACTTTTACAATTTGCAGATGAACATAATAAAATTCTGTAGGCAGTGAAACTTTTGCTTTACAGCTGCATTAATTTCATGGTGGCATTTATTTTACTTGTAATGAGGTCTGGAATGCTACTACTTAAATGGAAAATGTGGATATGATAGAAAATGGATGCCTACAAAATGTAGAAAATGGCTGGTGTACGTGCAAATGTATTTTAATTATCCTCCTGATTATATCTGATATTTAACAAAAAAGATGCTTGGGTCACTGCAATACCATACTCTGTTTAAAAGAATAAGGATATTTAGGAGCAAGTAAAAGTTGCAGAAAAATACTTCAGAAAAATAGTAAGCCAGTGCAAGATTTATGATTAAATGATGTTTGGAAAAGCAGTGAAGAAGAGAGGTAACAAAGTCGAAACCATTTTAGGCATACTGACCTGTATCAAGATAATTGTTTTTTACTAAAACCTTTTACTGAAAAAGAAAATCTTATAACACATTAAAGAATGTTGAAACAAATTACTGTACAGTATGTCAGACACATATTTTTAAAATAACACGTATCTCTATGTCACGTGTCTTTTACCCACTAAACATATTTACTTATTTACAAACAGTGCCATCCATTCATTACATTTTGATTAGTCATAAGTCAGTATTCAGAAAAAGGCATGGCTGTGTGTGATAAGACTGCAGCAAAAAGGGACTGTTAACACAGTCTTTGAAGCCAGCAATTCAGAGACACATTAACTGCATTCAGGAGAGACCTCATTATCAGCTAACTTGAATGTCTCTGAACTGTTTGATGATTACCATAAGTGTTAACAGGCCCTATTCTGTTGCCCTTGGGGGTAATCACTGCTGGTGACTGATACATTGAGTTAGCAAAGGCACTCCTCTCATTCAGTCTAACCCATGAATACATGAATCCAAACACACACACACACATACCACGCAGGCACATGTACACACACACACACACACACACACACACACACACACACACACACACACACACACACACACACACACACACACACAGACACACACACACACACACACACACACACACACACACACACACACACACACACACACACGCCCACACACACACACACACACACACACACACACACACACACACACACACACACACACACACAAAACATATGGACATACCACATCTTACCTGTTCCTACATCTATAGAACATCCACAGTTCATCACTGCCATTCATTAATCACAGATGATTGCAGTCATTCAACAATGCCAGGTATTAAAGGTTCATTCTTATTATTAAGTAAATGCATTGGGATGCAAGACCTGTTGCTCTGTTAACTCTAATGTGGAATAGAGTAATATACAGAAATGCCTTCTGGTGTCATTCAGCATTCCCCTTGGTTTTGTTTGGAAGTTTTGGAATGGCCCCTGCAAATCACAGACCATAACAGTCATTCAATAATTCCAGACAGTGGAAATTCATACTTTTAGGCGTCATATTTTGTGGAGGAAAAAATGTTTTCTATTAACTTTTTAAGTGAAATAGGGTAATATGATAAAGTTTGCTAGGTATAAATACTGCCTCTGCATAAGTTCTTTATTCTGCAAAACCTACTTTTTATTTACTTTTAAATGGATTGAGCTAATATAATAGAAATGTCCTTGTGTTCATTGTTCCCCTGATATGTCTTTCATTATGTAATACATACTTTCTATAAACTTTTTTAAGAGGATTATGGTAATATAAAAGAATGTCCCTGATATGTAATGCTCCCCACATTATATCCACTACTCTTTAGTCTAGAGGGAGTAGATAGGTATTTACACCCCCCCTCTCTCTCACACACACACACACACACACACACACACACACACACACACACACACACACACACACACACACACACACACACACACACACACACACGCGCGCGCACACACACACGTATATACACCTGCCCCACCTATCTCCTAACAAGACTTACATACTCTACTACAAACCCCAATGGGGAAAAATGCATTTTCAGAAAAGTGTTATGCCGGCATTGTCAGGTCAAAGTGCACCTTTGACATCATCACACCTGTAATTTGTCTATCCAATATAGTTAGCCACAATATGTGATCCTTCAGCAGCAAATAATACATCCATCCCTTCATCAGTCCCAAACTCTTCTTCTTCTCTTACCTTTGTGAGGACAGAACAAACTTACTCAGCATCACTCACAGACTTGAGAATATGTTATCGATCATCAGCATTCTTTCAATGTTTAAGCTATCACCACTGAACATAGTGATGGCCATAACCCTGCCTGCAGCAGTATTCTCTTCTGCTACTCCTTCCTCACTCAGTAAAAGCCAAACACAAACAGGTAGATGCTCAACATTAGCCCAACGCCAGTGTACTATATATAGCCCTCACTGCAGAAATGTAAAAGAATAGTTTTAGTGCCTGCCAGCAATCAAAATGTTTTCAAATACCCCCTTCAGAGACAGGCTTTGTGGTACTAACCCAGTCAACAAATGTAAAACAAAATAAAGAAAAATCATCATCTTCTTTGGGCTGTTCCCGTTAGGGGTCGCCACAGCGGATCATCTGTTTCCATTTCTTCGTGTCCTCTGCATCTTGCTCTGTCACACCAACCACCTGCATGTCCTCTCTTACCAGATCCATAACCCTTATCTTAGGCCTTCCTCTTTTCCTGTTACCTGGTAGCTTCATCCTTAGCATATTTTTCCCAATATACTCAGCATCCCTCCTCAGCACATGTCCAAACCAAAATAATCTTGCCTCTCTGGCTTTGTCTCCAAACCTTCCAAACTGGGCTGACTCTCTAATATACTTATTCCTAATCCTGTCCAACCTTGTCACACCCAGTGCAAATCTTAACATCTTTAACTCTGCCACATCCAGCTCAAACTCCTGCCTTTTTGTCAATGTCACTGTCTCCAACCCATATAACATAGTTGGTCTCACTACCCTCTTGTAGACATTCCCTTTCACTCTTACAGGTACTCGTCTGTCACAAATCACTCCTGACACTCTTCTCCAGCCACTCCATTCTGCCTGTACTCTCTTCTTCACATCTCTTCCACACTCACCATTACTCTGAACTATTGACCCTAAGTATTTGAACTCATCCACCTTCGCCACCTCTACTCCTTGCATCCTCACCATTCCTCTATCCTCCCTGTCATTCATGCACATATATTCTATCTTAGTCCTGCTGACCTTCATTGCTCTTCTCTCTAGAGAATATCTCCATCTCTCCCGGATCTCCTTCATCTGTTCCCTACTCTCACTACAGATTACAATGTCATCTGCAAACATCATAGTCCACGGGGACTCCTGTCTGATCTCGTCTGTCAACCTGTCCATCACCATTGCAAATAAGAAAGGGCTAAGAGCTGATCCTTGATGTAACCCCACCTCCACCTTAAACACATCCATCACTCCCACCGCAGACCTCACCATTGTCACACTCCCCTCGCACATATCCTGCACCACTCTTACATACTTCTCTGACACTCCTGACTTCCTCATACAATAACACAACTCCTCTCTAGGCACCCTGTCATATGCTTTCTCTAAGTCCACAAAAACACAATGCAACTCCTTCTGACATTCTCTGTACTTCTCCATCAACACTCTCAGAGCAAACATCGCATCTGTAGTGCTGATCACTAATCATCACATCCCTCTTCTTAACCTAGCTTCCACTACTCTTTCCCATAACTTCATGCTGTGACTGATCAATTTAATCCCTCTATAGTTACTACAGCTCTGCACATCACCCTTATTCTTAAAAATCGGTACCAAAACACTTTTTCTCCATTCCTCAGGCATTCTCTCAATTTCTAAGATGTCATTAAACAATCTGGTTAAAAACTCCACTGCCATTTCACCTAAACACCTCCATGCTTCCACAGGTATGTCATCTGGGCCAACAGCCTTTCCATTCTTCATTCTCTTAATAGCTATCCTTACTTCCTCCTTGCTAATCCCCTGCACTTCATGATTCACTATCCGCACATCATCCAACCTTCTCTCCCTCTCATTCTCTTCTTCATCAACCCCTCAAAGTACTCTTTACATCTCCTGAACACACTCTCCTCGCTTGTGAGTATGTTTCCCTCATTATCCTTTATCACCTTTACCTGCTGCACATCTTTCCTAGCTCGGTCCCTCTGCCTAGCCAATTGGTACAGGTCCTTTTCTCCCTCCTTAGTGTCCAACCTTTCATACAACTCTTCATATGCCTTATCCTTAGCCTTTGCCACTTCTTCTTTGCCAACCTCTTTGCCTGTATACTCTCCTGTACTTCCTCATTCCACCACCATGTCTCCTTGTCGTCCTTACTCTGTCCCGATGTGATACCAAGCACCTTTCTAGCCATCTCCCTTACTAGCTCTGCTGTAGTTACCCAGCTATTTGGTAACTCTTCACTGCCACCCAGTGCCTGTCTTAAAACAAAAAACAAAATACAGAAAATAAATGTGAAAATTCAGAAATGAACAATAAAAAGACATTTTTAAATTAAACTGCTCAGTGGCAGTGCTACATATGAACATATCATAATTTAATTACATTGCAAATTTTAGTTCAAAGTTTTGATAGTTTCCATGACACTGAGGGGAACTCAGGATGTAAACCATAATCCTAAGTGTATGTCTGCAATTAGCATTGCAAGCATGTTATGCATTTGAAAAACCTAATGTACAGTATGTATACACGTAAATGTGTATATATGCACACACATACTATATATAATCTCTCTCTCTCTCGCCTATGCTCTTTCTGCATATTTATATATATATATATATATATATATATATAGAGAGAGAGAGAGAGATAGATAAATGGCTGTCCTGCATTACTTTGATCCATGTTGCCCCTGTAAAGATTTGCTTGCTTATGTTGGAGTAAATCCAGTTATTGCTGGAGACTAGTGTGCACTCTTCTGGGAATTTCCACTTTTACAATTGTATGTGATTGCAGATTTGTTTTTTTATTGAATATTGGTGAGTATGGGAGGTGTAGGGGTCTGCTCTCCACCCCAAAAGAAGAAAAACTTGCTTTTTGTGTTTCACTTTGTCTGTCAGATGTGATCAGTCATGTGTTTTCCAAGCAATCACATTCTGATCTTCCATAATGGAGGCATTTACACACACACCACCATATTAGTTATCTCTCTCTCTCTCTCTCTGTATGTGTGCATGTGTGCACATGCATGTGCGCGCTCGTGTGTGTGTGTGTGTGTGTGTGTGTGTGTGTGTGTGTGTGTGTGTGTGTGTGTGTGTGTGTATATATATATATATATATATATATATATATATATATATATATATATATATATATATATATATGTATGTATATTTATATATATATATATATATATATATATCATATATTCATTCCTCTTCTCTCTAGAGCATATCTCCACCTCCCCAGGGTCTCCTCCACATTTAGTGACTGTAAATGGCCTCAACAGCATTGATCCTTACACACACATGCACACACACACACACACACACACACACACACACACACACACACACACACACACACACACACACACGCACACACACGCACACATGTGAGTTTAATGATAGAAATGAGTAGTTCATCAAATTCGTACTTTAAATTTATCTTTTCAAGATATTTATTTTTTACCTGGTCAGTACGTGAGCTGAAACAGACTCTTGGCTCACTCTAGTGGGCATGTTGAACTATGTGCAGGTGTAATTTCTTCCCCCATCACAATGCATCAAGTAATCTGACAAAGGGGGAATGGAAAGATAGAATATACCTTTACATGTTCCCTGAACTTCTGGAGTAGAGGCCCTATTCAAAGCCTAGGAGTACAGCACTAAAGGTTTATGCTGCCACTATGAATTAAACATATGTGTGTGTGTGTGTATATATATATATATATATATATATATATATATATATATATATATATGCATACATACACACACACATACATTACATCATCAAGAACTGTGTTGTTATGGAAAGCTCTTTATCTCACACAACTCTAGTAGATAATAATGATGAAATATATTACATTAAGCAAAACTTTGTACTTCAGGTTTAATATTTGAACATCTTGTATTATGCTGCTGTTTTGCATGACTTCCTACTGAAATTTCTGAACGTGTAATGCCCAGTCCCAAATTGCCAATAATTTTGTCTGAAAATACAAGAGAAGAGAAAAATATTTTATCATTGTGTTTCTCCTTTAAACTCTTTTTTGTAGGGTGGAATCCCCTCAGACCTCATAAACTTATATAAAAAACCTGAGATAGTTATACAATGGGTAAAGGTGAAAGCCTGAATTGTTAAGAGATGCCCGAAAAAGGGGAGAAAAATCCCAGAATTAAAAATGGTCCATTATCTGAGAAACAGAATTGCCACCCAGAGCATATTGAAATGAGTCCAGCTGCTGAAGGCACATTGCCTTTGTCTCTTAGCCAAATAGAAACTATTTAGCCATCCTCAAATAAAAAAAATGGGACTAATTCATAACCTGTTAGGAGAAATATAAAAAAGGGCAACTGTCTGCAGAAAGGAGGTATGAAGTAATCAGAGAACATCTACCCCTTCACTAGTAGAATATTGTGGACCCGGAGATCTCATTTTAGACCAGGCAGTCTCATCACTGAATACAGGTAGAGAGAGATAAATAACCAAGAACTGATATCCATTTTCTGTAAAATGAAATAGTCGGTATTGTTGCTAGAATTAAATTATTGAGAAATAGGGGATGAAGGAACATCTTTATTTACATGGCTTACCAGGCTAGGAAGGCCACAGCATTGTTGCCTTTTTGTAATATTGTTGGGAATTGACTTTTCTGCATCATTTCCATGATCAGTCCGTGTAGACAGACCATCCTAGATGATTCTAGAGACACTAACTTATCTACAAAACACTCTGGTCACCCTTTCTGATTGGATTGTGTTCTAGTATGATGTTACATGATGCATGACAGCTGGTTTGCAATATTATACCTTTAGACATTTTACTAATGCTTGCTGGGAGGAGGAATGGTAAGATATCATATGCATTCAAATGGGTATGCTTGATTATGCTTGTTAGAGGATCATCACATAACATCAGTGGGATCAAAAGCTTTTTAAAAACTTGTGTGCTGCTGCATATTCTGTAGTATAGCCCCTGGTATTGCCCTATTAGAAGAAACTTGCCTTAGTCGTTCAGAACATTGCAAACTTGCTGTCAGCAGAATTTCTCTTTTGGTTATTCCACATTGGTTCAGACTAAAAGGAAAAGTCTGAAGACATATACTACCACACAGCTTTATGTCGTTGATAAGCTGAACTTTCCTAATGGTACTTTTTTAGCAATTAAGGGAAGATGAATGAGCAGTCCACTAACTCTGGCTTTGGCTTTTGTCTTGACATATGCACAAGTTAGAAAGTGCTGTGCACCCACCACCTCATCATTAAATTCCTGGTAATTAGGTTCTTTTGTTTTCTAACTATAACTCCATGGCTTATCCTTGATATACATACTCTGTGCCCTTTCTGGGCTCCTCAACAAATTACAACATGAGCTGGGCTGCAGGACCTGAGGACTTTAAATGACAGGAATGGCAGTTACAAATATTCACTATACTTGGCCCCTTCAGATGTACACATTAACACAATTTATGCTTGTTCCTCATAGACAGTTTGATAGTATGGAACTCCTAGAAACAATAGTGTCTCTGCTATCAGTGTCTACTATGTGACTCTTCCATTGCTGCCCACTGCTCAAAATTTTAAAGCCATGCTTGTTTACCAAGCTTGTGGCATTAAAGTAACTGTTGTCAGAACAAATTGAGGAATTACATAAACTAAACAAAATAGCATGTCATTTGCTATGGAATTTCTATGTGTTATTTTTCATTAGAAACTATGACAACAACCTCTTCCATAATCAGAATCTGGTATCAGGACTGCTGCAACTTGAGAAGCTTCTTCCAGGCTTTAGGTCAACATGACAGAAAGGAAGACTATGAATAGAAGAGCTTTATAGCAGATTTTAAAGCCCATTGTCATGTTATATTTGGCCACAAAGTCAACAATCGCCATAGAGAGCACAAAATTGCACATTTTTAATATACCCACCCCCAGCCTTAAAAACATATCCCTTGGTATGATAAGTTTCAAATTAGATCAACTGATGAAAACTATACTTATTGTCCAGAAAGGAAATAAAAGTCCATGATACCACTGAAATTGTATTATTATTTCAGTAACAGTTTTCCTAACTTTAAACCCAGGCTGAATACACAAATGTCGAACCACTTAAGAATTTCCTGCATTTTCAGAAACCTTTTGTTGTATTTGAGCAGCAGGCCAAGGTCACTTCCTCTCAACTCCCAGTAGCAGAACTTTATGCACTGTCCAGTCAATTAAGTTAGGAATAGCAAGAGGTCCAGATGTGCTATCAGTGGAAGCACCTTTAGACTTCTTAGTGCAATAAATTGGGACAAAGGCAAAAGTAATGGGGGATAAAGGCTCAAATGAGGGATACATTTTTTATTATTGTTCTTATAAATGTAGACAGTTTCTAGAATAACAGCTTTTGCAATAGCATGCATTTTGTGAAAGATATGAAGTCTGAAACTCAAATTTCTGTCATTGTTGAGTAACTTCAGTTATCAATGATTTGCCAAAAAACATAAATTTTATGAGGAACAGACCAGAAATATGAGGCAAAATCTGGAAATTCTTTGAAAATGTGGGTAGTTGAGAGGCATAGAAGGTCATACACCCATCCTAGGAGCTATGCCTTTTCCAAACCTACAACCCCTCTCTGGATAATTCCATCACTTCACACCTTACATCCTGTGATAATAATCTAACTGCTGTCACCTTGATATACTAGAAGAATCTGATGATGCTATACTCATATCCCACTGTCGTACTGTAGAATGCATATTATAATTGTTTATGGTGGTATAGGCATGAGCATAAATGAGTCGTGCATTTCTTCGTACACTCTGACTAATATGGATTCATAACCACTGGCAGACAAGAGTTAATGACTGGAAGACATTATGTATATTTTAGCAGCTGCATGCTTAAAATCAACATTTTCTTGCACTTTGCATTTATGCAGTAAAGCAGTTTATTTATTTAAATATATAACTAAAAGGTGAGGTGGTAAACAAGAAGTATTTAGTTAGAGTCTTGGAGAGGTTGATTCATAAGGATGTTTTGCAAGCTGTACAAAGTTCCTGTTTCATCTATCAAACTACATTTAATGTCTCACTTTCCTTTATTCTGAAGGATAACGGCATTGTTTCCCTACCCCATACAATTTTTGCTGTCTATTCGGCTCTCATTGGAAACCTCTACCAGCCAGCCATTAGACATTTTTTTAGCCAATTGTTATTAGCCAGCTTTCACTCTTTGTAAATTATATAATCCCTTACTTTTATAATCCCAACTCTATCTTTCAGAGATCTGATTCAGTCTTTTAGAATGTCGTTCTTTGGTAAGATGTGAAAGGAAGTGTGTTAATCTTTAAGTTTTATTATCAGCAATATTCCTTTTTCTTGTCTAAACATGTAATTTTCCTTTAAATGTATGACTGACTATCATACATACCTTGGAGTTTTCTTTACTCCTATGAGGTATATGGCCTTATGGGTATTTAAATATGTTTCCAGGATTCTTCTTCTGTTGTAGGATTAGCAGTCCTCATAAGTTTTGTTTTTGGATCAAAGACAAATGAAAATTAAGATGGTTATTCGGATAAAAAAATCCTGTATGTGAGATGGACTTCCATGCTTTCTCCTTCAGTGATGACACTAGAGCTATGAGTTTAGTACCCCTGGCAATTTGTGTAGCCTTAGCTGAAGCCCAGTCTGGGAAATATTTCCCATTCAGTAGCTTCTCAGTTACAAGGCTGAATTTTACTAATTTTAGATCTTTGTCTACAAAGTACCATTGTCATCATTCTTCTGTTAAGCATGGGTAAAAGCCATGTGTCTCTAAAGAAGAATTCTGAGCAAAGGTCTTTTGCTAATACACTTATTATCGCAGCCTTTACTTTCCTCTACTCTCTGGAGAAAAAGCAAACTTCTCAATACCTTGCCTGATATCTACTGTTACAACATGATGTGACCTCTGACCTCAGCTGATCTGATGCTCCTTTCATATATCCATACAAGAAGATTAATATATCTTTCCTAGAAGCTGAAACCAATATTTTTTTATATACTACTGCTACTTCTTTGGATTCCACCTGCCTTTATTAGTTGTCAATTTTCTAGGCAGGAGGACAGAGATTTGAAGCTTTTGAAACAGTATATTTCACTCTATAGCTATTTGGAGCTGTCCTCTATTTTCAGTTTTTCAAAACATGACTCTTAACTTTTTGCCCCATGTTTAGAGACAAAACTAAGATAATTAGGGAAAGGCCCCAAATTAATGACAATTTTAAAAAGTGGCTCAATTAACTTAGAACTTTTCATAAACTGCCCAGTTTTAGGAAAAACAAAAATTATGGGTGCCCCTACAAAGCATGGATATTTGAGAGATATGTTCAAAAAGAGCATCATTTCTGTAGCTGCAGATCAAATCCTACATGTTTGCAGAATCACACCAAACTGCACCCCTATCTGTGAACAAAACCTCTACGGCGATTCCATATCTTCATTTGGTTGCTTCAGAGTCAATACAAATCACCAGACATTATCAACTCCTCACGGATCAATGGAAACATGCTCTGTATACTTCCCTAGCCCTTACAACATAAAATCAGTGAGGTTGTAAGTCAGCTATATACCAAATTTGTTTAACAGTCTGCACAATGCATTTCTGACTACAAGGAGAATATTGGTGGGGAAAAATTTTACTTGCTATTCTATGGTATGGAGAGGTTATATAGACCGTTTCCCTCAGCATTCCCCTCAATATTTGACTGCAAGTCTTCTGTGACAGGGTAGTGGCTTCCTGCTTGTGTCTTTGTTGACATAAAGGCATTTTTACATGTTTTTCATATTTTTGAGGACCAGCAGCACTTTGATCCTAAGCTCCACCCCATAATTTCCATCTTCACCAGGCCCATAACAGCAGCTTACATCAGGTCTGAGAAGGACAGAGGATAATAGGGGAAGTGGGAACAGACCCCATCAAGTTCCACAAGTCAAACTGGGAAGATGGTGCAGCTATGTCATGGCATTTTCCTTGCTGAATGTTGGGATATTTGTTAGGTGGCCTACAAACCTCCCCTGTTGCCCAATCCATCTTATACTAAACCCAGGAGGGATTAGTATTTCTTCAAAACTTGCTATGTTTGAATTAACTGCAAGCAATCCTTAATTGGAACTATGGTTCTGGGTCTCTATTAATATGCAGGCTGCTTCTGGTTTCCTCCATAGAGGTATTCCAGCATGTGGACATAAGCCCAAACCCCTCACCCCCAATAACCAAGCCAGTATCTTCTTATCACTATTTTCCTTTCCTTTCCGACCAACTCCTTCACTGCCCTGGCCAATAATCAAACTGGTCATCTAGTTTGTAGACAGGAATTTATCCCTCTGTGATAAGGAGACAGCGTCTTCCTGTCTTGAATATTTTGTGTTTTATATTCACTCTTGTCTATAAAATCTATGAGAAGTATTTTTTCCATCACTTCATCTTTACAATGTTTTAATATTCTTACATCAAGTTCTGCCTGTAAGACCCAGGTCTACATTTTCACAGAACTTTTTGGTAGTTATCAGAAAATGAAATCCACCATGAAAACACCAGAAATCCCCACCCCCTTGTAGACTGTCTAATTTGCTGCAACAAGTAAAAAACTTTTGATGTTTTCAACCATTTCATAAATGTCCATCTTAATAAAATCTATCCATAGTCATATTATTGTTAGACAAATTGCTTAATTTTAGGTACAAAGTCATAAACTGGAAGCACATCATGTTTTTAATACAGACCATTTATTTGCAAATATGAAAAATACAATATTAGCACGTAGTCATGCATTAAATGCTAATATGATATCGCTTACCATATGTGAAATCCTTAAATTATTGCATCAGGACATAATCTGCATAACAACAATATATTCCCCGGGATTCAGCAAGCTCTACATGGCATACAGGAATAGTGCAAGAGCTGCTGGAGGCAATATGGCCACCAAGAGATCCAGGAACAAGCTCCTGGGACGTGCACAAGCGCTCCTGTACTATTCCTGCATGGACACAGCTCCTGTATGCTAATTACCCCATTTGCAGGTCAAAACCATGCAAATGAGTTGAATTAGTGATCCAGGAAGCTGGCAGCAGTCCATGCAGAAGTGTAACCTGCTGAGATGTATTCGGCTAGTAACTGAGTACATTTCTGCAAACTACAAAACCGAGCCATGACAGCTCCAAATAAAGGGTGTATATAATGTGGAAGGCATGCCAATGACCAAATATATGGCCATTGGCATGAAAAATAGTTTCAAAATGGCAAAAAATAACTTTTTTTGGCCATTTTTGGCTGTTTAAGCATAGGGCAGCGGCACACAAACAGGATCAGCCCAAAAATAAAACAAAAACCTTGAAAAAAGCTTGTTAGGCAAAATCACAATTTTGCCATTATAGTCAAGGCAGGCAGAAGACAACAAGGCCACTGAATAGTGGTTGTTACGGGGGAAGGCTCAGTGTCAGACTTGTAACTAGGTATTAACAGTCAATTCTATGAAAATGAGGGGAATGATACTGAATTACAGATTTCCCCTCATGGCTAGCCTGCACCCAACCGAGTAGGTACAGGAAAAACATGGTGCAAGCCTAAGAGTTAGCTGACATTATAGAGAGGCATTTCAGGCATACTGTAAGCTTATTGGAGATCTGTGGCTCAAGTTTGCCCTAAGCTTAGCAGAGCTAAGGAAGTGGCATGTGTCTGAAGCTGCCTAGCAGTCTTTACATTGCCTAAACGGGTGCACGTGCCACGCACTGGGTTTTAAACAAAAAAAAAATTAAACCAGGAAATAGCAGCTCCGTTCACATCTGAGCACTGGGTATGCACTACATGCCTTGTGGCTTAAACAGGAAGGCAATGGGAAGGGAAAACAATAGTAGGAAGGTAATCAAGGAGAACTAGCATAGCTGGCAGGTGAAATGTATCAGAATCAGCCAATTACACAGGCAGCATCCCAGCACACCACTATAAATTATTCAAACACCTTTCCCTCTGGTTTTTCCCACAAACTCTACACCACCGGTGTACACAAATGGGGAAAATTTACCTAACAAAAGCAACAAAATAATTGGGGCTGCTTTCACTCTCATAAATCAACATGTGGAAGAGGTTGAGGGTGGTGAGGATGAGAATGCTGATGACCAACCCACAGTGAGGAGAAGGAGAAGAGTGTACAGACCAAGGGTAACCTACTAGGGGCTACATGAGTTCGAGATAGTGGAGCACTACAGGGTGAACAGGAACATCCTACAGCAAATTGTTGAGCTGTGCCTGCCATTCCTCCCACACAGAACCAACAGAGGGGAACCCATCCCAGTGGATACCAAGTTATGTGTAGGCTTAACAATACTAGCCACAGGTACCTTCCAAAGGCCAACTGGGGATATCATGGGGATCTCTCAGGCATCAGCATCAAGGGTGCTCCACCAGTTCCTGGATGCCATGTCAGCACATGACCGTGAGCACATATATTTCCTCAACACTCGTGAGGTATTGACCAGCAATATGCGTCTTTTCCACCAAATAGCAGAATACCCTGAGGTAGTGGATGCTATAGGCTGCACTCACATACACATCAAAGCACCACCCGGTGAGCGGGGTAGAGTCTTCATGAACTGCAAGGGATTCTCATCCTTCAACTGCAAGGTCATGTGTGATGCCCAGGGCATTATAATGAATGTGTGTGCTGGCAGCCCTGGAAGCTATCACGACTCCCACATCTGGCATATGATGCAGCTGTACCAGAGATTTGCAAATGGGGACATCCCATATGGCACCTAGTGAGGGATGCTGGTTACGCATTATAGCCATGGCTGATGACACCCATCAGAAATGCACACACACCTGAACAAGAACTCCATAATGAGGCACACACACAGACAGAATCATAATAGAGCATGTGTTTGGGATGTTCAAGTCACGGTTCTGGTGCCTAGACATATCCATTGGAGCCTTGCAGTACTCACCAGCTACATGTACCCAAATTGTCATTGTATGTGCCATGCTACACAATATGATCCTGAGGAAATAGCTGCAGCAGGAAAAGCATGGGGCAGGGCCACACAGCCCCCCCCCCACCATTGCCAAGCCAGCACAGGCACAGAGTGACTCAGAGGAGGAACAACCTGAGCCTGTCCCAGTAGGCAGAAGGAGGTGTGCCCAGTATGCCCAGGCCTTGGCAAAGTGGCAACGAATAGCATATACACTGACATGGCAGGAACCCAGGGAATGACATCTAACTCTGAGTCACACATACAGTAAAAGGGATGCCAAACATGATACTACCTCTGCTTAACCATGTATAGGGAGTGTACTCTGTGCATCCAACATAGTCAGCCCTCCAGCACCATCCTCAATACTGGCACAGCCATATAGTAAGTCACACTCACTATCAATTGCTGAATGTAGTAGCATGTTCTGCTACCTGTATCTATGGTATGGATGTGAGCATATTAGGGACTCTGGTGGCTGAATGGGATGGCAGCAGATAGTAGACACCTATATCGGCAGCATGAAATCCCTTAACAAATACTGGTGTCAACATAGTAGGCAGTACAAGACAATGTGACAAAACCCACTGCAGGACATGTGGTGGGCCAAATGTGTGTCCATAGGATACACACATGCATGTCAGTGAGGCTCACATACCTAACAACAGTCTCAGCCAGTAGGACAGGTGTAGACAAACACAAAGAAAGGCTGTGACAAGGCCTCTGCTTGATGGCTATGGAGAACAGCCCCCCTCCAGACCTACACAGACAGACTACAACAGGTCAGGCAGTGGGATGTTAGTTCTGCAGGGTAAGAAGTCTGAAACTGAAATGTAGGTCAATAAAACCTAAGAACTGTAGTACACTGATATGTCTCTAGTCTGCATGATAGGTCAGAATACAGAATGAAATGGAGTACCTGAAATACCAGTACAGTCATAGCAAATGTTTACAGTTTTCAGGTTTGCACCCCCTCAATCCTATGTAGAAATGTAGTAATGTACATGTACGTATAATAACAGTAGAGAACAGATTACCTGAGGTGGCCAATGTAGCAGGATAGATTGTAGCACATGTACAATATGCAGGGCTCTGTGTGTTAGGTTGTTGTGTGTTGCATATTGTGTAAAAGTGGTCAGCATGTAGGCATGGAGGGTTGTGTCCTGGTGGCCAGTGGCCAGTACTGTTGATGACAGGGCCAAGTTCTCACAACTGCAGTGCCAAACACAGTGCATCCCAGCAAGACACAATCCAGCAGTAATCCATACTAATTGTTCTGATGTAATATCTGTCACCATCTAAAAAATGGACATGTCATGAATGTGGGCCCAGACATACAAACAGTACACAGGTGGAAGTACCCTAGACAGAGAGTGTATAAAATGTTACTGTCAAATAGACACACCTTTGGAACTGTGCGTACAGGTTAGCAGCACATTAGTTGGCTGTGTAGTATGGAATACTGATGTAATCTGGTCAAACACTGGCAGACCACAAAAGGCACAGGTATGAAATACTGAGAAACTGCTGATGTCCCTGTACAAGCTAGCATAAGTGGAATACCCCACGTATATCTGTAAGCCAGCTGCAAGTAGCTTCCATAGCACACATGCACCCAGCTCACCCCAACATCAGCCACAGGTACCTCACAGGTCTTATCCCTGCTGTTGGGAATAAGTACAATATGACCCCCACCTCTCTATGGGAATAGCCATAGAATGCAGGATGCTGAAGAGGTGTCTCATGCAGGTGTATCCCTAGCTGTAAGCAGCACCCTACCAGCATCCACACCGATGGGTCAATAAGGACAAAAACTATTGACATTAACACCTTGCACACCTACCCTGTCACCCCAGGGGAATATAATGGCTTGCAGCCTGGGACTGTAGGAGTGACAATGCACTGGACTGCTACAGATGGCCTGCATCACTACCAAATTCCCTCTGTCAAAGGCGTGTGTCTCATCCGTACTGCCAATGTATATTATCTCATGGACTCACAAACAACAACATAACACAGTCCACAGAATACAAATGCAAGGCCATGCCAACAAATCCCAGTAGCATGTCTACTATGTCCTACTGCATGAACTGTGGACCAACCCCTAAATATTGCTGGGATGAAGTGATAACTATAGGGATACTTATCAGATAACATTTGCATAATGTTTGGAAGAGGATAGAATAACAGAGGGAGGGGTGTAGAACATTGGATGCCATGGAGTGTGAGAAGTCTGAAACTCAGATGTGTGCAGATACTATCCCTGCCTGCAAACACAGGAATGGGTGGCCACAAACCTGCTCGTAAACCACAATGTGAAGGGGTAATGACCAGAAATATGAGCCCTGTCTCTGGGTAACCTGTGTGAATCTGTACAGCTGTGAGGTATGGCCACAGCAGGATACGGCCATACTGTCACGTCGATGGATGTACAAGCATGGGATCCTCAGCCACCACAGCATCGAGCTGCTGAACCATTTACACAGACCTATCAGCAAGTGTCTGCAGCTCCTCCTCCAGAATGGTATGAGTGTGCAAGAATATGTAGGCTGCAGACCACAACACTGGACACAGCTTCATTCATCTTGTGTTCTCCATGACATTACTGCAAGCAAATATGTATACCTGTCAGTAGTTAATTACATAAAACATCACATGTAAAACAGTACATATGTTTGAATATCTCTGACAACACCAAAACCATGTAGCAGAAGCAGCATAAACACAATTAGTTACAGTATCCCACTATTCTTTGCCCATTGTGGCCCCATTTTTTCAACCGATCTACAAATATCCTGAAGAAACAGGTTGCTAGCTGTAGGTGTAGAACACAAATGCCTGCACTGGAGTACAACCTACCTGGAATGGATTCAAACATTCAATACAGAAGGTCATACTGGGCATGCTCCCACACTTAAAGAAACGAAGCATGTCTGACAACAAAATACTGAAAGGTCATACTGGGCATGCTCCCACCGCCCATGTCTGGCAACAACAGTGGACTATATATACCTGTCAGGCGCAGGTGTTTGTGCACACACTCCACATTGCACACCAGTCATACTTTGCACACACATCGGATAGGAATACACACATATATATCGAAGGACAACACACTATAATAGGCCAAGCATACACATACGTAGATATGTGAAAGAGAGTGACAGTGACAGAGAGCTTCCCATCATGAAGCCTGTCCCACTCAACACACATCCAATTGGCCAATACCACATGATGTGCAAATGTCTATTACTGTAGACATTTGCTTCTGGTATCCATTAGCACTACAGTGTCTGTGGTGTTTGTGATAACTGTGTAACATGACTGTACAAGTCATTATTCATCCAGCAGTTGTATACACGTTCCTGTTAAATGTAAACCTGTGTGCGGCTGAATTTTGTGTGTGTTCTTCCAGATGAATGGTTTATGACCCATTCACACACACTACACTCCCCATTTCCCTACTTTAGCCAGCCTGCTGATGTCATTCACCTTGAAATACACCTTTGGTGAAGGAGTAATTCTATAACCTCTGTGGTGCATGCTATAGCTGTGTAATGCTATAGTGTGATGTACTAGTTAGGCAGGAGTTCTAATCCCAGACATGGCAACTGTGAGACTGTGTGTGTGTGTGTGTGTGTGTGTGTGTGTGTGTGTGTGTGTGTGTGTGTGTGTGTGTGTGTGTGTGTGTGTGTGTGTGTATGTGCATGTGTGTGTAAGGATCAATGCTGTTGAGGCCATTTACAGTCACTAAATGTGGAGGAGACCCTGGGGAGGTGGAGATATGCTCTAGAGAGAAGAGGAATGAAGGTCAGCAGGACTAATACAGAATATATGTGTGTGTGAATGAGAGGGAGGAAAGAGGAATGGTGAGGATGCAGGGAGTAGAGGTGGTGAAGGTGGATTAGTTTAAGTACTTGGGATCAACAGTTCAGAGTAATGGTGAGTGTGGAAGAGAGGTGAAGAAGAGAGTACAGGCAGGATGGAGTGGGTGGAGAAGAGTGTCATGAGTGATTTGTGACAGACGAGTACCAGTAAGAGTGAAAGGGAAGGTCTACAAGAGGGTAGTGAGACCAGCTGTGTTATATGGGTTGGAGACAGTGGCACTGACAAAAAGGCAGGAGGCAGAGCTTGACGTGGCAGAGTTGAAGATGTTAAGATTTGCACTGGGTGTGACTAGGATGGACAGGATTAGGAATAAGTATATAAGAGGGTCAGCCCAGGTTGGAAGGTTTGGAGAGAAAGCCAGAGAGGCAAGATTACTTTGGTTTGGACATGTGCTGAGGAGGGATGCTGAGTATATTTGGAAAAAGATGCTAAGGATGAAGCTGCCAGGTAACAGGAAAAGAGGAAGGCCTAGGATAAGGTGATTTATGCATACATGTGGTGAGAGAGGACATACAGGTGGTTGGTGTGACAGAACAAGATGCAGAGAACAGGAAGAAATGGAAACAGTTGATCCGTTGTGGCGACCCCTAACAGCAGCATCCGAAAGAAGAAGACACTTTCCATTGCCTACTTTCGCAAGCCTGCTGATGTTATTCACCTTGAAATACACCTTTGCAGAAGTGCTGGCACTATAAGCTCTGTGACATGTGCTATAACTGCTTAATGCTATAGTGTGATGTACTCATTAGGTAGGAGTTCTAATCCAAGACATGGCAATTGTGAGACTCTGTGTGTGTAGGGATCAATGCCTTTGAGGCCATTCACAGTCACTACACTTTCCATTGCCCTACTTTGGCAAGCCTGCTGATGCCATTCACCTTGAAATACACCTTTGGGGAAGGAATAGCCATATAAGCTGCGTAGCATGTGTTGTAACTGTGTAATGCTATAGTGTGATGTACTAGCTAGGTAGAAGTTCTAATCCCAAACATGGCAATTGTGAAATGTTGTGTGTTTGTGTAGGGATCAATGCTTTTGAGGCCATTCACAGTCACTACACTTTCCATTGCCCTACTTTGGCAAGCCTGCTGATGTTATTCACCTTGAAATACACCTTTGGGGAAAGAGTAGCCTTATAAGCTCTGTGGCACATGCTATAACTGTATAATGATATAGTGGGATGTACTAGTTAGGTAGGAGTTCTAATCTCAGCCATGGCAGCTGTGAAACTCTGTGAGTGTGTGTGTGTTTGCCTGTGTAGGGATCAATGCTTTTGAGGCCATTCACAGTCACTAAGCTTTCCATTGCCCTACTTTGGCAAGCCTGGCTGATGTCATTCACCTTGAAATACACCTTTGGGGAAAGACTAGCCCTATAAACTCTGTGGTGCATACAATAAATGTAGTACACTGCAGTAGCAATGCATAGCTAGGTAAGGGTCCAATTCTCAGCACTGTCAAGGGTGTGATTGGCATCACTATCCTGTGTGGAGGTAACTGTGATTGTGTAATAACAGGACTCATTGTGAGGCGGGTTTTGCAAATTTCTTATACTGCTTACCTGTTATATGTCACAATGTCCACCTTACAAGGACAACAGATATCAAACAGCAGAGAGGCTGGTGTACACAATCCATACCCCTACATGTGACATTATAGATTGTGGAACAATATAGGCAACCCTTGTATTACCCATAGAACACTCTCCACCCATGTCTCATATAGAAACACACTTGGGTAGGCAACACCCACTATGTTGGTAGTTCCCTGCATATTGCCCACAGATAGTAACCATGGTGTGATTGCAGTGGACTACAGAAGACATGGCACCCTGTTCCATCCCTACAATAGGCAAATAATTGCTTACAGTGGTCCTTTGCTATGTTCCCCACTGGACACCTGCAACAACTGTAGAGTCAGCAAATGTCACCTGAAAAGGAAATACAATGCCTTATACACATGCCCTATATGGACAGATGCCACTAACACCAGTGAATAGCAGTATCATGTTGTCAATGTAGGTGCAGGATCAACCTCATTTCCATAGCCAATTTTCACCACATGAGGTCATGAATGCCACAACAGATGATAATCTGTCCACACAACATGCCCCAGACACCCCAGGTACACTTTCACATGTCACAGAACATGCATGTGGGACATGTGCACATCCCAGCACTGTCCAAGGTATGGAATATAGAACACATACATGGCAAGCATTGCACAGCACTGGCCACCCACAATAGTAACCCAGATGAGTGGATGGTGAATACAAAACCCACCCGTGTGGGCCAATCCAGGGACTACAACCCTGAGCCACACTGCAGACCATTGTCATTTGGCCTGATGCCAAGGTATACCCTTTTCCTAGCTTTGTACAGCCTTCTGGTACAGTCAACCACTACACACCTGTGAAGCAATGAACCCATGCATGTCAGTACTGACAAATCTGTGTGTGTGTGTGTGTGTGTGTGTGTGTGTGTGTGTGTGTGTGTGTGTGTGTGTGTGTGTGTGTGTGTGCGTGTGTGTATAGATTAATGATTTGGAAGCCAGTCACACTCACTACACCTCCCATTGCCCCAATGAAGCATGCTTCTGATGTCAGTCACCTTGACATACCCTTTGCCCATATATCAGCTTGATAACCTCTGTAGTGCATGTGATACCTGTGTAATATTGTAGTGTAGAAAACTAGTTAGTTAGGAATTATAATTCTGACCCTGCCAACTGTGATAATGTGTCTGAGTCCCATGAGAGAGTGTGGTTGTGTCTTCCTTGATACTTGCTTTTGTGGACAGGCATATGTACTACACTTACCTTATCCCTCCCTTATCACTGTTGCTGATGTCACTCACCTTCAAAGATACTTTGGACAATTCAGCAACATGTAAGCTCTGTGGCACATGCAATAACTGCATAAAAATGTAATAGCAATACATAGTCAGGCAGGGGTTTGAAACCCCATACTGGTAAGTATGTGTCATATAAACATGCTTAGCTCTTATTCTCCTACCCCCTTCCTTTCTTACTTTGTCTCTGTCTGAAACTCTCACTCCCTCTCTGGTGGATGTGGAAAAGTACACCTGCTTTGCTTAGGCAGCAGCTTGTGTTTTGTAAATGATGCTCATGATCAGCTGATGGCCTGTGCATGAATTACAGTCCCCCACTTACTGATTACATGTGGAACAGCTGTGATAACATTCCCATAGCCATTTGCATGGAAACACACTCCTATAACTAGGAACATCATCTGGGTGTTAGCACTTTTCATTCACCGTGAGCAGGACTTCATGTTGGTGTTTGGCATATAGCATCACAGAGGGTAGTGAGATATACCTCTTGTAACATACACTGTGGAGACAGGCCAACAAACAGGAGGGGGATGTTCCAGACATGAGGACAGAATGTAAGTCTTGCTCTTCTACATTTGAAGTAATGTTGGTTTAGCAGGGTTTGTGTGGATATGGATGATCTACATGATTTAATACCTGTCATGACAGTGTTATGTGGTTGAGGAAACTCTCACCTGTAGGGCTATCTGCAGACTGGCCAGTGTTTGGAGACTTACATGTGTTGTGTTACTCACAGATGTCTTATCTTTAGAAATGCAGTAGCATACTCTGAGGATTGCAGTCAGTACACGGTGACAGCCATGTGAGTTACTGACTTCATATCCCACAGAAAAACTTTGTCACAACAAACCCTGTTACACCAGTAAATGTATGAGTTTATCATAGCAACATGTCAATATTGGCCCTCTGTGTGTGCCTCCAGCCACAACTCTGTCAACCTTTGTACATATGTCATGCAGTAAGAGGAGCATATGTTCAGTACACCATTATTTACTGACATCGTACCTAATAACAAGCCAGTGAGATATCAGACTGCTAGACATGTTATGTATAGTAGGGCTTATATTTGAGGACAAAACCTGGACATTCTGTTGTAGTATGTAGAGTAGTGAGGTCTGTGTACTTATGGTGATTGTCGACAGAGTGTGTATTGGGAATAAGTACCTTGGTCTGTATACAGACTGTGGTAGATGTAATTGTTCTTGGTCCTGTTCTATCTGATGTTGCATGCTGCTCCAGTGTATGGTACCCTATTGGCATACATGTTTGTAGGGCCAAACCCACACATGTCCCATACCACAGTCAGGCATTGGATTGCACTGTGTATTGGCCCAATATATGTAGGGTTAATTTGTGAGTGGCACATATGGGGATGGTGTTGATCACACAGTCCATATACTGTAATATTAAGCAAGCTTAGCATATGTGGCTGTGTTCAGATTGGTTGTGGGTATGTGCTTTCACACAGGTGTCTGTAACACCATGCTGTTACATGCCTATAGAGCCTGCTATATTTGCAGGTACATGTGTATTCCCCCATAAGAAATGTAGGCTAGTGTTGTGGCAGTCTGCCTGTAGTTTGCACAGTGCTTTGTGACATGCCTAGCAGCTCAGTGTACTTACCCAGTGTGATGTTATTTCCAGATATTTGTCAGATGTACTGCTGCTGGGCCACCATAACTGTTGTGTATATCTGACAAAGCAGAGGGCTGCTGTACAGATGTATTTCACTAACTAGTGGGTAGTATGTGGACTTGTGACTTGTGCTCCTCCAGTTATTATGTGTCAGGACAGACAAGAGTGTGTGAATGCATAAACTGTGTGAGCATACCTGTTCCAGTATTTACAAGATATCCCCATTTACATGGCTGCAAACATCCACTTTGTCAGCCTTGGTCCACACTTCTTGCACTAAGGGGTTCTGTGCATACCTGTGGACTGACCAGAGTGCTTCAGACTGTCCACATTTATTGGACATATCTCTGCTTTTTTCCACAGGACCATTACTGTGATATCTGTGGTACTGCACTACGATAATCTTAGGATATCTGTCAGTAACTGATGGCGTACATGTCAATATCAGATGTGACTTCCCACACACATTTCTGTTAAGACAACCCTGTTACAGTAGCAACAGTCTACATTTATACCTGCAATACTTACATACTAAGAGGTTGCAACTTTTGGTGCTGAGGTATGACTCCACTACATGTTCTGGGCATATGTTAAACATATATGTATGTGTGTGTGTGTGTATATATATATATATATATATATATATATATATATATATATATATATATATATATATATATATATATATATATATATATATATATATATATACATATATATATATATATATATATATATATATATATATATATATATATAGCTCTATAATATACATACTATATATATATATATATATATATATATATATATATATATATATATATATCTATATATATATATATATATATATATATATGGATCTAGGACGTTTGATCGAAAGCTCAAACGTCCAAATCCATAACCACCAAACACACTTTAATGAAAGCGCTTTCATTGAAAAAGTGCTTTCGTTAAAGCATGTTAATAAAAAAAAAAAAAAAAACACTACATTTACGTTTCTGCAGTGTGCCCCCCACAGCCCCCTTCTGTAATATTCTTCCTCTGAGATAGCACTACATTGGGGAAAAGAGAATTTTCCCTTATCCGCACCGTAGTACGGTCTCAGCAACAGGAACAATTACACGAAAGTGCTTCTTCAGTGAAAAGCACTTTCACGTAAGTATGCTTGCCCTAAATGTATTCGGACATTTGATCTTTCGATCAAACATCCTAGATCCATATATATATATATATATATATATATATATATATATATATACACACACACACACATATATTTATTATAGATATCTACATATATATATATATATATATATATATATATATATATATATATTCATATATACATATATATATATATATATATATATATATATATATATATATATATATATATATATATATATATATATATATATATATATATATATATATATATATATATATATATATATATGTATATAGATATATATATATATATATATATATATATACATTTACAGATAGATCTATATATGACCATATGTATAACACAATATACAGCAGATGTATATAAATACATATATATGAATATATATGTGTATGTACATGTACACATATATCCACATATGTATATATATATATATATATATATATATATATATATATATATATATATATATCCTTGTTATGTGTAAACATGACTGTTGTATATACCTTCCCAGTTGTATCACACCGTATTTATCTGATATGTGTATATTTAGATATAACAACATATGTGATTCAACAGTATTATCACTAACAAGTACTACACAATTGTAGAAGTCATAGCAGTTGTTCAGTACTATTCAGTATGTGTACTGACATATATATTGGAAAAAACAATAACTGTGTTCACAGCTGTGATGAGTTAGTGGTTAACTGTTGTGACTATAGTATACAGGGTCCTGGGTTCAAGACCTGCAAGAGATGTTTATTTATTTTATTACTGGGCAGAACAAGGGCTGTTGGATACAGAGTGGTTAAGGCAGTTTTGAGCAGCTTTAAGTGGGTCTGCATGGGTTTGTGCGATGGTAAGCACTGCTAACATATGGTTAAACATATAGGAGCTTACACTGTGTAGGCTTCACTTACCAGTGCACAAATGTGCTTAGCATTTATATTGCAGCAATCCTGAAGCCTACTAAGCATGGCTCAGCCCTGGTAACCAGTGCTCACATTCCAGTCTGATAAAATAGCAGGGTAATGACATCTTTAATAAGTGTATTTAATTCCATGTACATAACATGCATCTATGTGCTGTCATTACAGTAGCAGAGAGTGTGAGTCTACTGTCTGGGACACCTGAGTATATATGGCTTGTACAGCACTCTTTTCTATTTGAATGTGTTACATACATGGGTAGTTTCCCAAGTTATATGCAGTCACACTGGCATGTAGTGTATCATTACGTTACTACTGTTGACAGTGCTTTCCCAAGTAAGAGTAAATTGCAGATTGTAGTACTGTAACCAAACACCCCTGCATGCAATGATGGACTCTGAGTCCTCACTGTCATGTTCTTGGTGTGTGAGCGGTGTCTCATTAAATATTTCCTACTGGATATTGATCTGACATGTGGATATTAACTGTAGACTACTGTGTGTATATGACATGTCATTGAGGGTTGCTGTCATGTAGTAATGGCATACTTATTGGTATCAGATGTCTGTCTGTCTACACATTCATCCTAATGCATAGCCAGTTGGCTAGTTGGTATCTGTTTGTACTCTGTACAGATGTGCATATGTCAGGTATCCATCTTGGCTACTTACAGGCAATCTATGCTTGACTGACACTGACATGTCTGCCCCATTGTGTTATGAATGCCACAGCTAGGAATCCACATCCTGTATGCACCACATGCCATGGATACCTCAACTACACTACCACAGTCAACAGAACATGCTTGGGTACAGGCCTCCAAGACAGACACTGACCATGTTATGTACTACAAGTGGCATACATGTCAACGTCAGCACCTCAGTGGCCCTCTGCAAGAGGCAACTATATCAGTGGATGTTGCATGTAACTCTCACCCTGAGAATCACCCCTGTGGTATCTGTTGATAGATGGCCTGCTGGCACATGGCAGGTGGCATGATACCACTGTACACACATCCCCTACACTTCCCATCTCTCTATGGACAATAGCCTGGTACACACCTATGAACACCTGCAACGATGGACCCCAGTACTGACAAATGTGTACATGTGCATCACTGATAATAACAGTGTCTGTGTGTTTGTAGACCTGTAGTTGATAATACCCTAAGGCTCTTCACACCCAAAGCACCCCCATTGCCATAGTTAGATGCGGCTGCTGCTGTACCAAACATTACATGTACCTTGTTACACTCTTCTTCCTAAGGGCTACATGGGGCTTGCAGTAACAGCACAACACTGTTGTACAAATGGGTTGGTAGGCATGGGATACCCTCTGAGTTGTGGCAAGTGTGTGTATGTGTGCATGTGTGTATATTTGTAGGATACATACCTCTCAACCTGGAAACATCAAAAATCTGGACAAGGCCTATGAAAAATAGGTACAAATCTGTATGCTGAT
Source organism: Protopterus annectens (assembly GCF_019279795.1). Lineage (NCBI taxonomy): Eukaryota > Metazoa > Chordata > Ceratodontiformes > Protopteridae > Protopterus > Protopterus annectens. The sequence goes on from NC_056730.1 coordinate 1,030,210,643, forward strand.
TAACATATAATTTGCATACACAATTACGTAACCCCCACCCACTCCAATGGAATTGTGGGATACCAACTTTAAAAAGCAAACTGAAGAACAGACAACAAAAATATGGCACCAGAGTCCCCCTGCAGCCATTCCAATGTCCCATTACTTGGCTGTTTCGCCCCATTTACCATAAACACTAATGTATGCATACTGCTTTACTTCTACAATGATTATTTTGATTTTATTTTTACATTTTACAGCACGACAATGCAGAAACACTAATAAACATCTGGTAAACAAAGCAATACTGTCTCACAATGAAAATAGGCTTGGCATTAAAACTTCTCTGCCCTTAAAACTCACATGCATTGAAACAGCATTGAAACCCACTCCACATCCAAAGAAAATGCATCTGGCCAGTGGTGGATAAACTGAGCCCTTACTACAACATTTCCTAGAAAGGACGGCCTACACACAATGGCATCAGATCACAAAAAAAACTAATTTCAAGGATACAAAGATTTCTGAATACATGACAAACCACAACTGGTATACATACCTAGAACAGAGAGAATGTATCAAGACCATACATATGGCATATTTAACTTTTAGCTACCCCTCTCCATTTTCCATGAAATATTTGTAAAATAAATATGTATTTATTTTAAATCAGAGCATATTTTGATTTTATATTAATTTACTTCCTCTGTATATACAGTGAACCAACTGTGTGCTTTGATACTTTACTTTGATAGGATTAGCCTTGGAGTTAATGGAGTTAAAGGGGCTGCCTTATTAAAAGGATAAACATTTAAAGTTAACCATAATGGCAGATACCTTCATGAGAGTGTTAAGAAAATAAAATAATGACAGACATCCTGATTGTGAGCGTACTTACTTCAAGGATTAATAATTTCCTCTGGTACTACTAAGACCTTATTTATTTTCCTTTATATATATGCCGGGCTCTTGCCATACATGCAGCGCCATTTCACCAGAATGCTTTGTTTTGTGAAAAAGAAATACAAATAGATTTAGAGGGTATGCAGTTCAACTATCAACTGATTTAGTTATTCCTACTTATTTGTTAGTTGCAAGAACTCATTTAATCTATAACTGAATCTTCAGGAAATAAAAGCTTGCAAGAATCTTTCACTTATCCATTTTGGTACGACCAAATATATGTTGAAGCTTTTGAATTAATAAATAATATCGACATTTATAGCAAAAACTAATAAAGCTGATCACAAGAGACAATGCTCTATTTATTGCAATCATAACTCTCAACCTTCATTCTCCAAAATGTGGTGCAGTACCTCTCACTATGTGGAGCAAATGGAAGTGCGGCACATTTACTACCAGCTTCAACTAAACTATTACTTTGAAAAAGTAATCTGATTCAATATTGCTTACCATCTATATCAGTTAAAGTCTCCACACTGACTGTGAATGCTGAGCCTTCTAAAATCCGATGAGCGAGACATTTGGCCATAATATATCCACATTCCATTGAAGCTGAGCAAAAAAGCAGGCAGGAGCTAATAAAATCTAGGCACGAGTTATACAAACAAGCCATTCCTGCTCGCAAAAGCATTTGATTTCAGCCTACATGTGTGAGCTCAGTTCCAACAGGCTGGTAGCCCTGATGGAGCTGACATCATTGCTCACGCGATGATGTCAGCTGACAAAGCGCAAAAAATAAAAAATAAAAAAAATAAAAAACACACAAAAAAAAAAAGAAATTAATTGGTGCTACTCGGGAATCATGGCATCCCATTTTTGGACCCCAAAACTCGGTAAAAACTGAGTAATTTGGGACAGTTGGGAGGTATGATAGGATATAGCATTCTAAGTCCACATTCTCCTAATACAATACGCCTTGCCACACAGTATTAGGGATAGTGATGTTGCTGACCATAGGAGAGCCATGACAATGGATCACCCTACTTTCCCTGTGATATGTGCATTAGATGCATATCCCTGTAGTAGCACTCTTGGGATAGACAAGGGCTTGTATTGCAGTCCTGGTCAATGTGTGATTATGGGTATGTCAGAGTGTTATCATGGGTTTCAGTGTGTAAAATATCCATTGTGGGGTGTGGGTGCTGGGTATACTGTCTTTACACCATGGCATCCCCAGTGCATGTCCCATGTTCCACTGTATGGGGACCACTGTCACCATCAACCATACAGGTAACTGACAATGCTATCCAGCCCAATTATGCATGTTCTGTGTGCAACTCATCTGTAATAGAATGGACACACTGATAAGGTAGTTAGCACTGATAAGCCCATGTCTCTCAGATGTGTGTATGACTGTTATGTGTTTGTCAATGTGTATATGACAGTATGTCACACTATGTACTGTCCATAAACAACCAGTACATTCCCCCATTACCATACTGTACAGGCCTGGGGATGTTCTTCACATAACATGTAACCTGGAACACACCTCATCCTAAAAGCTGTGTGGTGTGTGCAATTAAGGCCACACACATCAGTAGCACTACATACCTAGGTAGGAGTTCTAGTATTGCCAAGTAAGAGTATGTGTGTATGTGAAGGAATCTACTTCTGTTTTTAGAATATACATGTCCCAGGAGGTCATCTGTCCAAGAACTGCCTGTCAAATGCTAACATTTCACAGGTAACATCCTGTGGAAATACATTCCATCACAACTAGTGGTAGATGTGTAAATGCCATCTTCCCCACTGTATAGGTGTACAGTGATACTGGGATTGGTATATATAGTTGAGTGTGGCTCTTGTGGACACAGCCACCATCATTGCAGTTACTGTTGAGTGTACCCCCCACTTAGCTGGCTGTAGTACTGTACAGTTCATGTTAACAGGTTAAGTTGTTGTCTATCACACTATCTGCAGTTCTACAGCACCTCTCACCCTCCAAAGGGTAGGGCTGTGCCACCAACACCAGCACACCTATGTATACAAAGTTGAGGATTGCACTACATTGAGGAATGGGACATATACCCTGCCAGTACCATCGTGAATGAAATTAAACTAGCAGACTGCTTATTTTCCAATGTGATGTTGTGCCTATTCTGTCTTGGTGGAATTACATAGGCTAAAATGGGTTCCTTGCACAGATACATGCATCCATGTATACAGTATTCTCAGTGTATTGCATCAACACCAAAGCCTATGTGTGTGTTATACACAAGCATGTGGTGTGTACAATCCAGTACACTTACCACTGTCCACTGTAGAAGGGCTGCTGACATTAGCCACCATGCACTCACCTGTATACACCACCCCAGACCTATCAGCCATGTGGCACATGCAGTAACTGTTACACAGATCGGTGACATGTGTTCACCTGTACCCAGGATATGGCACAGCCAAGGTATCACCACAGTGCCATAGCCTTTGTAAGATACAACAGCAGACCATCATCCTGCTGACACATGGACACCTACAACACAAACATAATACATTATGGAGACCACAATCACTCAGTGTTAATAAAAGCTATAATGCGTTATGGCTGGACAGATACACTTCCTGACATGTAAGCATTAAACTTTACTGCTGACAACATGTTACATAGCATTACATTGGTACACCATTGTACAGTCACCCTGTGCATCAGAACCATATTAGCCTGTCCCTGCATCGATGTTATGGATGACAGGGATATGGCATCATGGGGTGTGTTGTTGGTATGCCAGAGACCTAGGCTGAGCCATACATTTGACACCATGTGTGTGAGTGAGGGTGTTTAATTATTAATTTGGCTGTTGTGATGTGGTGTGTGTAGGTATGGGGTTGCCCTTGCTGTGTTGATATTGTGTGTGCATGTATGCATGCACACAGTTCTGCCATGTGGCTGCCCTATACAGGAGTTTGTTGGACAGCTGCAGACCCTACCTGGCAGGGTGTGCAGTTCACCGTCTCCAGCCATGGACACAAGAACTATGCCTCCCATGGGTTCCACGGGCACCACCAGGCACAAGCCATGATATGGTACTCTCCCCTGATGATGACATATGTCCGCTGGATCTGGGTCCCTCTTGGGACTGGCCAGGGCCACATGCACGTGGCCTGCTGTGGTATGGACAGCACCCCCTGCAGTGCTGGGGCTGGTACTGCCACTATGGGAGTGGCTCTCTGTTCTGGCACATCCACATCAACCTCCAGCTGTTGGTGTTGCTGGCCTATGTCCACATAGCCGTTGCACCACTCCCACCATATGCTCAAGCACAGACATTCCACGGTCGAGGAGACCCACCATCTCACCCAACCATCTATCTATGACCTCTGAAAAATAACGGAGGGCACCTGTAAGATTACGGATGTTGTCAGTAACAGCTGAATGAGTAGCCTTTTGCAGCCTCAGACCCTGTCTGGTGTACCATTCCATACATGCCTGTACCTCCATGACAGCCTGAAACACGTGTCTGGTGGTACCAGATGTGGCACTTCTACCAGGGGCATGAAGACCAGAAGCCCTCCAACGAGCATCCCTGTACATCTGCCTATGTGGTACCCCACTGGACATCTGGCTATGGCTGCTGTGTCCAGACACATGTGCCATAGATACCACACTTTCCTGTCCCATGCCACCAACCGCCAACTGTCCCTCAGCTATGGCCACTGATGATGGGGTATGTATAGGTAATGTGACTGTGTGCGGAGATGGAGTGGATAACAGTGGGATGTCAAACAATGGTGCAGCTTCAGCCCTGACAACCCCGCCTCTGCCTCAACACACCTATCATAATTTTCAGTGTCTGTATGGACACCAACATCAGATTGCCAGCAGGAGGGACCCTGATCCACCTCGCCACCTGTGAGGGGAAAACAACAAACGCACTTTAAGACCTGTACATCATTTCTTAACAGTACACACATACACACACACACACACACACACACACACACACACACACACACACACACACACACACACACACACACACACACACACACACATGAACAGACGCACCCTGACATTTCACCATAAAACTTACCTGTCTCTGAGTTTACAGACTGTCCTTAGTTTTTCCTCTTATTTTCCCCATCCTGCATCAGTCTTGAATAATTACAGTCAATAATATCAATCATTAATGGAACATTCTTCTAATTGCTCAGAAAAGTGATTACAAAACATGATCTGTTACTCCATTAACTTTTTAACTTGATTGGAGTCATTTTTTCAAAGACTCCCTGATGTCATCAAGTGTTCACCCTGGTTTTGTCCAGATGTCTTGAGCATGGTCCCCATATGTTATGGGCTACTACAGTCAGTCAATAATGTCACACACTGATATTTCATACTTAACTATTGTTCAGTAGATGCAAGATCTGTTGCTTTATTAACTTTTTATGTGGACTACAGTAGTATTACCACTCACTGGTGTTGTCTAGCTATTCCCCAATGCATCTTTAGTGCTGCATACATGGGTATTCTTTCACCTTTCTGCTGATTGCAATTAAAAAAGTATCCCTGGTGTCTAGTTTTCCCTCCCAATGCATATTTTATGCTGCAGACTTTATTATATTATCAGCTGTCCTGTGACTACATTTCAGAAAAGTATTCCTGCTGTCTAATGGGTCTGTCCATGTCCATCTACTGCACAATTTCAAAGGGAACTTGAGAGGTATGAACAACCCCACACTCACACATGTGCAGAGATGGACACACATAAACACACACACACACACACACACACACACACACACACACACACACACACACACACGCACACACACACACAAGCATTCTACATACATCATCCCCCCTCCACTCCACCAGATAGCACTTACAGACAAATTAACCTCCCCACACACATAAACACTTACAGGTGAGGTTGCACAAAGATATTACACACAAACCTCTCACTACCCATCTGTTAACATGCAAGACATATGGCACTCAATAGCATGCAGTGCAGCTATAGTCAGTCCCTGTTACCAACATTTTACATCTCTGTGATGCATGGGTTGTGTTAGTAGCTGATGCCCCTTCCCCTGGAACACACTTCACCCATGTACGCAGTATTGCTGTGCACCTGTTCAGCACCCTGACATGTACTGTGCACCATACCTTACAGATATAGACACCATTGCTGAATGTGTATATATGTGTCAGTTATGTTTGCTATGCTGCTCACAGCCCCTATGTGTTTGTCCGACACATACCTGGGATGATATGTGGACAGATGTTATTTGTGAATGCCTGATGTCTGATTTACAGATCTTATCATCAGCGGTGGATGTATGGCCAATAAAATACAATTACACTGACAACCTTCAAACCTTACTGTGGCTATGGGGAGTGTACACACTCTTATATGGGGAGTGTACACACCCTTATTGATATGGCACCCTCTTCCCTGATATGCCATGGGGCCACATTACTGCATATCTTAACATTACATGAACCTGATATGCGACATATGACCTGTGCAATCAAATGCAGTATAAAACAAATGTGTTAGCTGTGCAGACGATGATTGAGAGGCATACAATTTGTGGGTGCATATGTGTGCACACCATTATTATGATGGTTTGTTGCACCAACTGTTATGTGTACTACAGCAGTCACTATTCCTGGAAGGGATATTCTAGCATGAGCCACCTGCATTTGCCAGTATTTGCTCACTTTGCCCTACAATGTCCCCCAACTCTGCATGATTGCAAGGTCAGCTCATGTGCACAGCCCTTGGAGGTCACACAATGCTATCACTATTGCTGTGGAGTCAGGGTTATGTCTGCCACAATTCATGATCTTGACTGTGTGCAGATGCAGCCATTCTTAGTGAGCTTTGGATCTCTGCTTCAGTGCACTGCTGTGTTTCAGCGTGACACCCCCTCCCCAGACTCAGCCTTTTTGCAGATGCTTGACAACTATGGCCTACACATGTGTGTCATTTTGCAGTGTCCCAATATATATATATATATATATATATATATAGATAGATATATATATATATATATATAAAATTATATAGACATATATATGTAGACTATACGCACATATATATATATATATATATATATATATATATTGATGTATATATATATATATATATATATATATATATATATATATATATATATATATATATTTACATACATACATCTACATTTCCCTTACTGCTGAATGACTGTGCTGGATGATATGTTTTAGAAAACATCAGAGTTATTTATATCTGATATGGCTTAGTGGTAAATCACTTTGGCAATGATGTGCTTGGTTCTGGGTTTGAGACTTGTAAGGGCTCATTTTTTTTTTTGTTGCTGGGCAGAACAAGAGCTGTTGGATATGGAGTGATTAAGGCACCTTTAAACAGTTGTAAATGGGTATGTGCGATGGTAAGCAATACTAACTTCTGGGTACATATTCTTACACTCAGTTAGCCCCTAAATTGCTTATCCTGTGCTTATCTGTAGGCATTGCTTACCCCCGCGCAAACAGGCTTAAACCGGCTTACTACTGCTTAAAAGTGCTTACTCCTACTTACTCCCGCACTAATTTAGAAAGAAATTAAATATGGGTCTTGGGAAAGTGGTAGATTTGGACACTTTATACATTTTTTACACGATTTGCTGTATGGCATGGATTTATCATTAATTACACATTATGACTTTGCTGAGTATCCCTGATTCATGTGTATGTATATTGTATGGGGCACTTGTGTGTATCTGTGGATTTTACCACATTATTACAATGACACCTCACATCTGCACTTAATGCAGTACTCAAGTTCACAAATACATGTTATTTAGTAGGTTATACAGCAAAAAAATATTCGTAAATTGCTTTCACATGGAAAATGGAATTTATTACAGTGAGGATAAAACCAGGAGTGACTGCTTGCAAAGAGAATGCTCTGACCACTACACTATTGCAGTACTGTTTTTACTGAATGTATCTTGTTATTTACTTTCTTGTGCTATTTAAGCTACAGTATGCATAGCTGAGCAATGGACAAAACCCACGCAGCTATGGTTAAATTTAATCTGTTTAATAAAAAAAAAATTCTAGTGTTATTTTCTCTATGAAGGGACAGGTTTCAGTTTCAATTATTGCTGTGGCTTTCTGGGTGCATCTGCACATTTGACAGACATCCTAGCATGCTTCAATTGCTATGAGTGTAGGGTATTCCTTGGAAGTAAGGCTTTGACCTTTGCAGTGGCTGTGGGTGTGTTTTGTCCTGCAACATTAATTATTTCCTATATTTTATGTAATAGTTTCATAAAACAGTTATTCTGTATCTGAAACATCTAAATGTTATAAGAAACAGAATATGCAATTAAAATGCTACAAGAATGAGCTTTTATTTAGGCAAAGTCAAGAAGTTCTGTCCTTTGTACTGGCTGTGGGTATGCTTCAGCCTGCCAAATCTGATGATTGTACCACAAATGTCCCACTTTGGGCATTTGAAAAGCTGGCAACCCAACAACCCCCTATGAGCGTTCTCACCCATTGTAATTGCCGAATGGCAATTCTTGAGTGCATGGGCATATATATTGTGAGAGCTCTGCTCTCAGACACACCCCCTGCACTCATCCATGCTCCATGTCCATTTTGGAGCAGAGGCAGCGTGCCTTCATAATTATGCATGGCTTGCTGCCATGCTGCTCTTAAACGGTCATTTCCACGCAGGAATAAGCTATTCCTGCATGGAAGTTTACTGAATCACGTGGACTATCTTTGATATTTAGGATAGTGAGGTGCTTCATTTTATTCTTTATTTGCTTCCTTTTATTATCCAGAATTCCTGTACTTCAACATCTTATGAATATTAAGCCTTCTTACAAAAAAAAGTCTGTTTTCGTGAAGTGGTACACAACATGAGCATTATGGCTCTGTTGGACAAATGCATAGATATTTTATAAAGTCAAAAGATAGTGTTTATTTTATTGAATGCACTTTCAGAGATTGTTAGTTTCCAGTAATTTCAATTATTTTTTAACTACTAATCTTTCCATTTGTTTTGACTCCATCTTATGTTTGAAAATATATAACTATTCAGATCTGGCTGCAATCCTTTTTTAAAAGCTCTGAAGGCTTAGCATCACCTTGGTAAAGTTGTATATATTCAAGTTAAATACATTTGCTTAGATTGCTGTGCCATGGATGATCATAACATTACAGTGAGCATTTTACCCCAAAGCAAAGAAAACCAGCAAACCTGTGAAGTTATGATCTAATTCAGAATTCTGCTACTGTGACCTCATAGCCCTTCACTTGCAGTATCGTTAGCTCTGAGTATTTTCTTATTAGTCTCACAGCACTGACATTTTTTCAGATTGACTCTAAAGCATCCATGGGAGTAGCATAAAGACATGCATGTTAATTATCTTTTCTTCGTTTCATCTCTTTAATTGCCTTTGGATCATTTTTGTAGTTAATACAGTATGACACATTTTCTCAAGTTTATAATATATCAATGCACATGCCTTAGCTGCCAGGTCTTATTATTGTACAGGCAATGCAGCTTTTCATCTACTATAATGATTAATATTCTTATGACCTATTTGTCAAACGAATAAAAGGTTTTTCAATAAGCACCAAAAAAAAAGTTGCAGTAGCTGCTGGATGCTTTATGAATATTTCCCCAAATGCATACATTTCAAAGGGTCTACTTCACTTCAGCAAAAACCCTTTTAGTTGAATACTGCTTTGTTGAACACTAACTGTCGAAAGCTTGATCTATCGAATGACCATTTTATAGAATTATTTCCTAGGGGAAAAAATGCTTGGCCATCATCGGGGATTTTCTCTTTTCCTCACTGCAGTACAATCTCAGAGTTAGTATATTTAGTTAGGGGGGTGTTGTGGGCACATCCCCCCACCTTGGTGGGTTTTAATTTTTATGAAACTTTTGATGTTTCTTAGGCTGGCCAATTGTCTTTTCCCCTAGGAAAAAAATTTGCTAAAACAGCCTTTTGATGGCTTGAGCTTTTGACAATTAGTGTTTGACAAAGAGGTGTTTGATTAAAATGTTTATGCTGAAGTGATATAGACCCCATTTCAAATACATTAAAATGCATCTATGTCTTCAACATATATTATATTCAGGCATTGATCTATAATTCAAAATGTTAACCCAATCCTGTGGCTTCAGGTTAACTCCTATCACTTACCTGTTGTAATATTGGCTCCAGCTTCACTCAGTCAACCTGCATGTAATATGTTCTCTCCCTATTTTCATTGTCTCACTGGTCCTCGGTTCTTGGTCTTTTTTTTTGCATTTCTCTCTATAATCTGTAGCCTTTATGATCTAACCTCTGGTTCACTCTTCACTGCATCTTTAGCTCTTAATCCACATGATTCTAGCAATGACTTTCTTAATTTTTCAGGGGTACAGGCAATATTGAATTACATATAACCCTTTATCTGCACGATTTAAACTAGTATTGCTCAAAGTTTTTAGAATTATCTGTTGAAGCAGATGCATACCATAGCCTGGTTCCATAGTATGCTCTTTTATACCAGGACCGATATAATTCACTAAATATGTAATTAATATAGATGATAACTATTTCCTGCAACCATATGTATACATATAGGTAAGTAGATAGCAATTGTAGCCTATAGTTAAAACAGAATGGGAAACTGGCTATAACACTAATACATGTTTCTTTATCTTTTTCATAGAGTTGTTGCTCTTGACATGATTGTAACTGTCTATTAGGCTAACAGAACCAAACTGTCATTTGTTATGGCATAAAGGAATTTCTTTTTGAGGAAATGTATAATATTACTATTAATATATTTGCAATATATAGATCTTACTGGTTACACTCTGAAACTGAGAAAATATGACTACTATCCATCTGTATAACATCAAAGAAGTGAATATCATCTTTTGTTATGCATGGCTTTTAGTGCTTTTAGCTCAAACCAAGTGTCACATGTTAAAAAGTGGCCACCACAGAACACCTCCAACAAAATAAAACAACTTTAAAAGCTTAAAAAATTATTGTTGGCATGCAAAAAAGGTTGAAGTGATTAACAGTTTTTAAAAAATGTTGCTCTGTCAGAGGTACAATTAGCTTCTGTCAACTGCCTGTGTTGCTATACAAAATTATTTATGTCCTTCAAAGCTGTAAAGCACTTTGCTCTCCTACACACATTTTTTCAGTAACAGGTAATACACAAGATCATTTGAAACCCCATGTAGCACAAAAATCATGATGATGTCTCTCTGATCATAACTAAATAGTTAGGACATTTCCTCCTGCCCCCCTGCCGTCTTTAGTAATGGGTGCTAACCCTAATCCTAACACTGCCCTTTCCCTCAACCCTCACCCTACACCTTAACATCATTAAACATTTCCGGTAACACTGCTACTATTCAGACACATTTGAGGCTATAGTTACAGGGGAATCTAGTTTTAATATCAAGAGAAGAAATTGTTTTCCTCTCTCAATAGTATTGTTTTTGTTTATTTATTTATTTATTTTTTGCTATTATGTATGATTGGACTTATTTTGTCAGTGTTTTACATTTGACATTGGATATGCAATAGACATATATATATATATATATATATATATATATATATATATATATATATGTATATATATATATATGGGCATACTGCTTTACATCGAAAATACACTTCTTCGAAATAGAACAGTAGACCCTACACTTCAGCGAAAGTCCACTTAAATGAAAGTGCACTTTTGCTGAAGTCTAGTTCCCCGGGCTACCCAAAAAAAACCCCCTAAAACATGTTTTTGCAGGGTGGCAAGTCCTCCCCTGTGCCCCCACACCCCCAACTTAAATAGACCAACTCTGAGATTGCACTACAGCAGGGAAAAGGGAATATTCCCATTCTGCGCTGTAGTGTGACTGCCAAAGTCAATGTTCGAAGTTTCACTACTTTGAACAAGTGGACTCAGTGAAGTGGGGCTCGAAGTTATGAAACTTTGAACATATTGATGGATCTCATATATATATATATATATATATATATATATATATATATATAAATCTAACCTTGTTAAAACTGGTTGCCTTCAATTTTGTAGTTACATTGTGTGATTGTGTCATCTCTGATATTCATTTCTAACTGAATGCACAATACAATAAATTAAGTTACTGTCAAGAGAGACAGTTACTTACTTCTGGAGTGCAGAGACTGCATTACTGATCATATTTATATTGGAGGGGCAGAGAGTGTAACCTTCTGCTTGGTCAAACTGTATCTACCCCATGAAAAAAATCAGTTTTCCTGTCAAATGAACTTTCAACTACAATGCTTTGATTGAAACTCTGTTTGATGTATGTAACTGTTTTGCAGGGTCCTTTTGCAGCTATAACTATCCTACAACATTGCCACAATCTGTTCATCAAGAATGCAAAGAACTGATTTCATCAATGTAAGCTGTGAAGTGTGATCAGTTGCAAATAAAGTAGAAACACAACCTGATATCAAAGAAACAAATCATGTATTTTTGGTATGTAAATTACTATTGAAAGAAATTTGCTTATTGACTGTAATTTTTCATTTTGTTTTGTATTATAAGATGTTTTCTTCATGCTGGTTTACTTTCTCTAAGGGTTTTGATATCTAAAACCTTCATGCGAATAGACTCAATTCCTGAGTCAAAGTATAATTAAAATCCATGTTATTAGTACTGTTTTAATCTTTGATGTTAGCCAAAAGTGCTCTACACAGCACTTAGAGTGTGCCCAGGCCTCATTCCTTCTGCAATTCATATGGAGTTACATGTATCGGTAGCATATCTAAATAAGACTAAATTATTTTTTATGAGATCCATTGCTCTTATTACTATTGGAACTATCTGGGTATCCGTCTTCCTCATTGCCCTTGTTTCTGTCTGAAAATCCTGGTATTTTATGTTTTTGTGTATCTCTGTATGTAAGACATTGTTATCACTGAGTGTAGCAATTTCAATGATCAATGCTACTTTTGTCTTCTTTTCATGGTTACTATATCAGTTTTTCTTGCATTTGTTTTTTGAACTGTAGGTAATGGGCAATCTGATGTGATTTAAAATGTCATCATTCTCTATGATGCTTTGTGGCTCATGTTTCCAATGCTTCTCAGCCACTTCAGTATTGTAATGTTTGCATAAACCCAAGTACAACAGTTTTCCTTCGTTATTATGCCTTTCAGCATACAGGCCCTCTGCTATTAGTCTATCATACTCAGCAACAAGATGTGTGACTGTTTTCAGTTCTGTTTTCCCAAACCTGCATTAATCTATTTCTCCCACATGTTCAATGGAATGTGTAATCCAATGAGTATATAGTCCACTATCCTGGGCCACCAATATTAATCCTTCATCTTTTGGTTTAAATTCATCTCTCCTTAACCACTCCTGCATCAGATCCTGAATGGTATAAGGTTGTTTGAGAAATCTTCTGTACTTGCAACTATATTTATGCCTTTTCCACATTTCTTGCCTTCTTGTCTGATCCGTCTTCTTATATTCTTTCTTTCTTTTGTTTTTTTGGCACATTCAGTTGCTGCCTGGTTTTAGACTGCTTCTGGTTTGGTTTCCATTCCTACTTGACATTGATATGCGTCTGCTAAACTAAGCAGGAAAGTCAAATTAGATTTTTCCACTTTATGTTTCAAAACTTTCACTATATTGGGATATGGTGAGGTCAGCAGATATGTATACAGTCCTATGATTGCAGATCTGTACATGTAATCCGTTCTGAGGAGGCCCATACCTCCTTCAGAATGAGGAACATATAATACCAGTATGCATTGATTTTTGTATATCATTTGAGAAGCCAGAATCATTTTTCTTGTTTTCATGTCCAACTGATCCAATACCTTTTGGGACCAGTCAATCACCCAAAACTGTAAGCAATAATAAGAAGAGCAAATTGGTTTATAGCTTGGAATTTGTTGCTAGTTGTCAGAGCTGTTTTAGTCATCTAAAATATTTCTTACTGATTTTTGTTTGCACTTGTTCATGTTTTATTGTTAATTCTTCATCAATTCCCAAATATTTATACTCTCCCTCCTGCTCAAGTTCCTTTATGTCACATTCTGTCCCAGACTGATATTTCCTTGGTGCTGCAGCTTTCCTGCTTTAAATGTTGCTTTTCCACTTTTATCAAGACCAAATGACATTCTTATATCATCTGAGAAAGCTTTGACCACTTCCAGTTGTGCTTCTAGCTTCTCATCTGATGAACTATACAGTTTTATATCAACCACAAAAAGAAGTTGAGGAGTTTTTATACTTTGTTGTTGTCTGAGAGCCAAATTGTAACAATGAATTAATATGTTAAGTAGACAGCTTAATGGGTTAAGGGCAAGACAAAAGAAGAGTCACCCTGGAATACCTCCCTTTGAATTTTCTTCCGTGGGATAATAATTTGTCCTGTATCATGTCTTAGCAGCAAAGTGGTTTGTCACTGTCTCTTGGTCACTGTAATGTAATTGATCAATGTAGGGTGCATCTTATACATCTGGAAGCATTCCTTTATCCATGAATGTGAGATACTGTCAAATACTTTTTTATAATCTATGCATACCATATTTAGATTCTTTCCCTAGTTACAATTCTCCATTATGACTTTATTTAACAACAAATGATCCTTTGTTCCTTATAAGGAACAACAAATGTGTTCTCAGACCTTTCTAGAGATACTGGTGCATGGGGTTGCTAGGTAATTAAAACTGCTATAAAATATTAGTTCTGGTACTGTTAATTTGTGACTGATTTGCTTTTCACACACAACTTTGTAATGAATGCCATTCATATACTTATATGTGCCACTGTTACACTCTCCTGCATACATCAATTTAGTTATGTTATCGGACTCATAATTATTATTATGTCTGTTGGTAAACACTGGATATTTAGGTAGTAGGTATTCCAAGCATCTCTCACTTCCCATAAGCCAGTACTTGCTAACCACATCTCTTTTTCTGTCTGAATTTGCAGTGCACTTCTTTCTATCCCAGCATTGCCACTGTACAGCAAGTTCTAATGCAGAACACTCATCTGCATTATTCTACTAACTCATTTGTAACTGAAGGACCGGAATTTAAATATCATGTCTATCATATTGATCACTGCTGCAGAAACCATAGCCACATGGGTTATATCCTGCCAAGACTGTAATGGCCGGCTAGCTTCCAAATCCTCAGGACAACTTCCAAGTGCCTAAACTGTCAAGCAGCTCAAGCTGAGCTGAATATAAACAGGAGTCTTTGAAAGATTGATGGTGAGCTTGTGGTTTCCTTTGCAGGTGGATAAGTTCCCTTCTATTGATATCTTCAGGGAAAGTTCATTTAAACCTTGAAATTTTGTGTTTTAATGGATTGTCTGAGCTGTAACTTACTTTTAAATGGAGAATTCATTTAAAAAGTGGTGTAAAGTGACTGAAAACAATTTTTTCTGTGAAGAAAGTTGTGTTTATTTTACTTTTGTGGGGCTGGCATGGTGTTCTAAAGTGATATTTATTGTGTTATTCTGTCACAAAGTAACTTTTGTGGACAGGTAGTGTTTAGCAGTAAGTGCTGCTTGTCTTCCCCAGGAAAGAGGAGACATTTATGGCTTGACCATGGATCAGACTACAAGTCCTATGGTCAGTCCTTCCAGACACAAAAATAATAAATTAAGCAAACAGCCTCTGCCACCACAGCAGGCTAGCAATTTACCTCACCCTCAGGTGGGTGACTCTGCTGTAGCCATTTGTTCTACCTCAGACTGCTCCTCTTTTACCCTGGATTCCTCTGGTGTAGCATGTACAGCTAGTATGGAGCAGGGGTTAGCCACATCCTCTGCGGTTGCTGGAGTCTCAGCAACAGGTAAGGGTAGCAAATCTTTTTGGACCTGGAAGAGAGAACAGGGGAAGTTTCTGTTTTGTCTCAGAATACTGATCCCATCCCTGGGAAAACTACATATTCCATTAACAACACAGTTGGCCTCATTTTTCCTATCAAAATGAAACAGAAAACCAAGCATGTATTTCCTCCTCCTCGATTTTCTTTGAATAGGAATAACTTACTAAGTCTGGCTAAGAGTTTATTTCACATTACTAATCCATCTTGTAAATTAGTTCCTGGTAAAAGAAAGAGGAATTCCTCTTTTTCTGCAGAGATTTAGGTTTCAGATATGAACAGGAAGATGCAGGGATGGATACAGAGTTATTTTCCTTCGGATGTTTGATTCAGAGTCAGAGGAGAGCTCAGTTTCTAATTCTCCTGCAGAGATTTATCTTTCTCTGAGACAGTTGCTAGAATGTGCTTTTCAGGGGTTGAACACTGAGATTTCTCAGTCCCTCATAAAATACTATGAGTTATTACAGAACGATTTTCAAGAACCAACACCCATTCTTCCAGTTTTGTCTGCTTTAAAGGATGTGTGTGTTACTGCCTGCAATTTTCCTGATAGTCAGCCAGCTGCCCCATAAAAGACAAATAGGTTCCATAAAGTTCCATAGTCTTTTAAATTTTTATGCAATATTTCCAAATCTGGCCCTGCAGTTATAGCTTTAGTTGAGTCCACTGCTGCTAAGCACATAGTTATTCCAATCCTACATCTTTCATAGGAAAAATATGTATACTTCAGGCTCATTTGTTAAAGTTTTTTTGACAAATTGTGAAAGTATGAGGAACATTTCATCCACAGTTTTGTCTTGTGAGAAAAGATCTGCTTTAAATAACTTAAATTTATTCTACTTCACAGGCCACTACTCATTATATACAGTGTTTGCATAACTCTGTTGATTTCTTTTAAGGTTATGGCCACCGATACAGTTTTGAGGAGGTTTGCATGTCTGTATTCTCAAAACCTCCCATTTGATGTTAAAGTGATATTTTAAATTCTCCCTTTATTAAAACTTTATTGTTTGGACCCTATGCAGACATGTCCAAAACATGTGATGGAAGGTGCAAGCTGATCCAAGGAACAATTATAATTTTTCAGCTCTCCTTTTTCAGATTTTCCAAAGGATTTTCGATCTTCTCACTCAATTTTGGCAAAAAAAAAAAACAAAACAAAGCAGAATAAACAGTCTCAACAAAAAGCAGGTAGACACCCATTTAAGAAGAAATGGCAAGCGGATTCCCTAAAAAGTCTCAAACCTCCCAAAGGACAATCCAACAAGTTTAAATGACTATTCAAGAGACCTTGTGACCCCCTCACACTCTGGCCACTTTTTTTTCTTCCAGAAAGTCTGAATCTCCAGTTTTCTCTTTGGAAACTGATTGTTTCAGTCAAATGGGTTCTTAAAATCATTCATCAAGGTTACAAAGGCAGTGGGGAAAAATTCCTCCTTTCAGAGGATGAGTCCACATCCTCCTGATCAGACTCTTTTTGTTTTCACCAATTCTTTGTCACATGCTGGCCCAAGGAGTGATACAGCCAGTTCCTCCTTCCAAGGTGTGAAAGTTTTCTTTTTATTCAAGGATTTTCCTAGTATCAAAGAAAAAAAAATGTTTGTAGACCAGTTCTGGATCTTTCTTTCCTAAACCTGTTTGTAATAGTGCCCAAATTCAGAAAGATGTCACTTCACAACCTGTTATCTCTTCTTCATCTTTCAAGTTTCCTGGCAACACTAGACTTAAAAGATGTTTATCATCACATCCTTATTCAGCCAGACTTCAGATGTTTCTTAAGGTTTTGTGTGTCTGGATCACTGGACGCTTTACCCTTTGTATGATCCAGTGTATCAAGAATGCTGACAAAGTGTCTAGCTCCAGTTATAACTCATTCCATTCTACAGGGTGACTTGCTTATCTTTGCAGAGTCTTTTTCAAAGTGTCAGGAATATCTCTATTGGATGAGTGATCTCTTATACAAGCTGGGATTCCAAGACAACATTCAAAAGTCTTTCTTGACTCCTTCACACATGATTGTGCTCCTGGGATGTAAACTTGACACCACAATTCAAAGATCTTTACTTCTGCAGGAAAAAGATAGATCTTTATTTAGCTATGCTTTTAAGCTTTTCCACTCAGAGTTTGGTAAATTTGAGGGAATATCTCAGGATTTTGGGTCTCATAGCATCTCCGATTCTCATGACTCCCCTGGCAAGATTTCACATGAGAAAGATACACTGTAATGTGAAATCTCTTCGATCAAAGCATCAACACCCTTTATGTTTTCAAATTCCAGCCTTGGCTTTGTCAAAAGAGAAATCTATAGCTAGGGACAGCAGGTAACCTTAAATCTAGTCAAAAATAAACCACTAAACTCCCACTAGTATAGGAAATAAACAGATGCAAAATACTTCAGTGTAATCCAACTTTTATTACATGCTTTTGTCCCAAAAGATTTCATCAGAAAATCAGATATACAGATAGACACAATATTTATAGAGAACCAAGCCAATTAATTAATTAATCAATCATGCTGACTGACAGTTATATAACATCTAAAAATATTAGAAAAAGTTAAAAACTTTAAACTACCTTTAACCTACAATCCTTTAAAAAAACATTTAATATTAATAAAACCATTAATACCGGGTAGAAATCCATTCCAAGTTTTAACTGCCACAGTGTTTCCCTTTGTTCAACTTTGTTCTTAAAATCCCCCCCCCCATCACTTCCTATTTGTTCTACTAACACAAAAACGAAATTCTTAAAATGTCTACAATCCAGTGTATGTTTAAATAAAACATTATTGTCATTTTTTTGTTTTAATTACATACAAATGTTCCTTAATTCTAACCTCAAGGCTATGGGTGGTCATTCCAACATAAAAAGCACTACAAGAGGTGCATTTACTAACATATTTACACCTTTAGACTTACAATTAAAAACACCAGAAATTGTTAGTGTATAATCCATGTTGTCCAAACTTAAAAATGACCCTTCCATAATAAATATCCATACAGAGCAGCTGCTACATTTATACATCCCTTTGGATTTTAAAGACAAATGTCCTGTACCTGGAATAATAGTATTGTCCTTTAGCAAATAATTTTTGAGATTATAAGAATTTTTAAAAACAAATTTAAGTCCCCAACCCACACACTTTATCAAATCAGAATTACCATGCAAAATCCTCCAATTGTTCTAATAATGAAGCAAATTGCTTGACTGTCAACTGTCATATCTATATTCCAAAAAATAACATTATTGTCAACATTGCTTCCAGAATTAGTTTTTGTAAAATGTTTCAATAAAAGGGTGATACATCTATTCTCTCTTACTAACCTCTTCAGCAATTGTAAGTAACACTGCAGTGTTGTATCCTCTGTAACTAAATAGTTCTGTAATACAGCTCACTTCTCCCATAAAAAACTCATTAACCCTTAAGTATATATTTTTTTATGAAATTGGGGTGGTTACTCCTGTAACTTAAATAATTATTACTGAAAATATTTTCCCTGTGAAAACTGCTATCAAATCTCTGTACAGCTGCATTCCATGTTAGTTTCACATCTAAAAACAAATATTATGACCACATACACCCAAAGAAAATTTCAATAAATCAGATCTGGTGTTCATCACTTCTACAAGATCGAGTACATCTGTAATTGATCCTTCTATTATGATAAATAAATCATCAACAAATCTATTCTAATACACCACATGATGATTTTTTGCCATGGGTTGGAAAACTTCAAACTCTTACCAACCTAGAACTAGAATTGCAAAGGCTGGGGCTACAGCTGGCCCCATGGCAACCTCTTTGATATGTTTATAAATGGTGCTGTTAAATAAAAATAATTGTTTTCCAGTCAAATTTTCAACAAGGTGCAATAAAAATGAATCTTGTTGACATCCAGCCCACTACGTCTTGTCAAAAACTTCCTAATATATTCCACACCCAAATTTTGTTGAAAACTAGTGAATAAGGAACATAAATCAACAGTCATACAGATATTTTTCTTTTCATTAAAATCATAACTGTTGGCAAATTCTTTTACTCTTTCCAAAAAATGCCAAGAGCCCTTAATATATGACCCGAGACATTGAACAATGGGGTTAAACACACTGTTTAAAAGCAAGGAAATACCCTCTGTGGCATAAAAAAGGTGCTGAAACAATAGGCCTAAAAGGTAGATTGAGGGCATCTTCATGGATTTTAGGAATTCCAAAAAGAATGCCCATTCTTGGTCTTTCGATCAGCAAAAAATTTAAAAATATCTAAGTCAGTAACATGATCCATTAAATTCTCATAGAAATGGGATGAAATGTATTCAAAACTCTTTCTAACTTCTACAGAGTCTGCTCTATGATATTCATCCTTATTATTTAACATTTTTCCATACCTTCAACATATTTAATATTGTCGATAATAACCAGTCCACTGCCTTTACTGGTTTTCATAAACCTAACACAGTTATTGTTTTTAAGTTCATTCAAGGCCTTATACTCCTGTTTACTTAAGTTGTAAAATTTGTTTTTAGGCTTTCACTTTAAAAATTCGTGGATGTCCTCTTCACAACTCATCTCAAACGTATTCAATGTAGTATTCAAAACAGGATTAAAACTGGACAGCTTAATAAATTGTTTTGTAGGTAAATTTAATTCAAGTAAAATATAATTTACATTTAAATTACATGTTTACTGTTTTAAATGAAGTAGTGTTCTACTATTATAAGCTCTCATAGGTTCATAGGTTCATAGGTTTATACTAGGCTATCTGCCCTAAGGCATTTATAAGCCTAGCCCAAATTATTGTGGCTTACGCCACCCCTTATATGAAAAAATACTGTGCCCATTAGTTTGTTGTGCCTCTGTCCAGCAGTGACACAGAGATGATTCCTGGGGTAAACCTACGATCTCCCATCCACAGGTCTAGATTTCTCTTGAACAGAGTCAGCGAGGTGCTCTGCCTCACATGGACCGGGATTTTATTCCACAGCATAGGGAGTCTCTGAGTGATAAATCTATCCCTCCAGCACGTCCTATTTATATCCGTGCTAAGGTTTAAGTCGCTTGCTCTAGTGGTTTTGGTGGATTTGGATTTTTGAGGTGGAGCATGTCCATTAATTCGGGTTGGACATGGCCTTGTATGTCAGGCACATGTCACCTCTGAGCAGACGGTATGCGACTGAATAGAGCTGGAGTTTCTTCAGTCTGGCAGCAAATGACAGATTTTGGAGTCCCTTTATCCTTTTGGTGAGGAACTTTTGGGGTCTCTCCAATTGCTGCAGATGTCGGGTGAGATACATCCCGAATGGGGCATTGTACTCGATCATTGGTCTGATAAGTGAAGAGTACAGGGGAACAATGACCTCACTAGATCTGGATGTGAATCCCTTCATGATCAGGTGGGCAATGTAGAAGGTCTTTCTAACCACTTTAGCAATGTGAGTGTCAAAAGAAAGGCCACTGTCAACCTGGGTCCCCAGGTCCCTGATAACCTCTTCTGTGCTTAGTGGATTGCCACCTATATGGTAGCTTGGGGTTACCTTGTTTTTCCCGAAGGGTATGACTATACATTTTTGGCGTTTAACTTCAGGCCATGGCTCTGGCACCAGCTATCTGTTTCCGTGAGTCCCTTCTGAAGGATATCCGTGTCCGATGCACTTTCCACTATGGCCCAGTTTGCAGTCGTCTGCAAACTTTGTCAGCCAAAGTCCTCCCGTGTTGGCCTGTACTTCTGAGAAGTAGATGCCAAACAATAGGGGGCCAAGGACCGAGCCCTGTGGGACACCACTTGTGACTGGCTTGGAGTCTGACACAGCGCCAGCAACTCTAACCCTGTGGGTTCTGTCCTTAAGCCAGTTTGCAACCCATCTTGTGACATATGGGTTTACATTTAAGCTGGTAAGTTTTTCTACAATACCCGAGTGGGGTATTGTGTCGAAAGCCTTTGCAAGGTCAAGGTAGGCTGTATGGACTGCCTTTCCCTCATCAATGGCCTTGGTGACTGTTTCGAAGAAGTCAACCAAGTTCAAAAGGCATGATCTTCCCTTGACAAAGCCAAACTGGGTCGGGTCCAATGTCTGCAAGTCCCCTATATCTTTGTTTATGAGCTCCATTATGATCCTCTCCATAGCTTTGCAGACTAGACTTGTTAAGCTTATGGGGGGGTAATTACCAGGGTCCATAGAGGCACCACCTTTGTGGAGTGGGACCACAGTTGCCGTACGCCACTCCTTGGGCACGTATCCTGTGGTAAGGCTAAGATTAAACAGCTGCCTTATGTGCGGGTTTAATTCCTCATTTAGCTCGTGTAGCACACAGCCGGGGACACCATCCGGTCCCATTGATGCTGTGTTTTAGCTTTAGAGAGCAGCTTTCACCTGCGCATTTGAGATGTCCGGGAGGCTACACTCGGCTGGGATAGTTATCTCTCCTTTAGGGGAGAGGGGTGAAGTTTGCACTGAACCTGTCTGCCAATATGTTGGCAATGTCTGTGGGTTCAGTGATTTTGTATCATTTTGGACTAATTCTGAGCATATCTGGGAGTTTCCACCCAGGTTCCTAACATAGCTGAAAAAGGCCTTATGATTGTCCTTTGAATCCATGGCAATTTTTCTCTCAAAATTAGCCTTAGTTGATTTTATGAGTGCTCGTATTTTTACTAATAATGATCAGGGTGACTTCCCTTTTATGGATTTTGTTCTATCATGTAATAGCTTTCTCCTCTTATTGTAAAGTTTGTTAATGGCTGGGGTCCACCAGACTGGACGTTTGCCCTTTGTGGAAAGAGTCTTGGTTTTATTTGGGATTGCCTGATCCATGCAGTCCTGGCGGTGTTCATAGAAGGCATTTGTAAGGGCTTCCGAAGCTTGGGTTGTGGTTTCCTCTGGCTCAGGGGCCTTGAAGGATACCACACCAGTCTTAGTAGTGTGAAGTTTGCTTTAGAGAAGTTCTTCCCTATGGTCTTTTGCTTGGGGTGGGGCGGGATGTGGATTTCCAGTGAGATTAGTTTATGATCAGATCTCACCAATGAGGGATATACTTCCGGTGTGGAGCATTTTGTCCCCATGTTTGTGACAATGAGATCTAGTATATTTTCTCCTCTCGTGGGAACAGTGACTAGCTGTTCCATGGCATTTGAATTTATGAACTCCACGAACCGTTGGGCTAGAAAGTTAGGGGTTAAGTAATGTTCCCAGTCTATATTCGGGTAGTTGAAGTCACCCAATATGATGGTGTTTGGAGATACATTTATACCCTCCAGTGTCTTCAGGAAGGCTGTGTGGGGTTCCTGAGTTTGAGAGGGTGGCCTGTAGCATGCTACAATTTGTAGAGCAGTTTTGCCTATGGTTAGTTGCACCTGGATGGTTTCGAAGCTTAGATGCGTTGCCACCAACCTGGAGGTGTGGTATCCTTTATGAATATGGATACACCCCCTCCTTTGTGGTGTGGTCCGGGTTTTGGGGCGGGAACGCATGATATGAGGTAAAACCTAATAGTGCCGGGGTGCTCTCAGGAGCCTTGAACCAGGTTTCAGTTACAGCACAGACATCGATGTTCTCCATACAGATAGACACAATATTTATAGAGAACCAAGCCAATTAATTAATTAATCAATCATGCTGACTGACAGTTATAGAACATCTAAAACTTTAAAAACATTTAATATTAATAAAACCATTAATACCGGGTAGAAATCCATTCCAAGTTTTAACTGCCACAGTGTTTCCCTTTGTTCAACTTTGTTCTTAAAATCCCCCCCATCACTTCCTATTTGTTCTACTAACACAAAAATGAAATTCTTAAAATGTCTACAATCCAGTGTATGTTTAAATAAAACATTATTGTCATTTTTTGTTTTAATTACATACAAATGTTCCTTAATTCTAACCTCAAGGCTATGGGTGGTCATTCCAACATAAAAAGCACTACAAGAGGTGCATTTACTAACATATTTACACCTTTAGACTTACAATTAAAAACACCAGAAATTGTTAGTGTATAATCCATGTTGTCCAAACTTAAAAATGACCCTTCCATAATAAATATCCATACAGAGCAGCTGCTACATTTATACATCCCTTTGGATTTTAAAGACAAATGTCCTGTACCTGGAATAATAGTATTGTCCTTTAGCAAATAATTTTTGAGATTATAAGAATTTTTAAAAACAAATTTAAGTTCCCAACCCACACACTTTATCAAATCAGAATTACCATGCAAAATCCTCCAATTGTTCTAATAATGAAGCAAATTGCTTGACTGTCAACTGTCATATCTATATTCCAAAAAATAACATTATTGTCAACATTGCTTCCAGAATTAGTTTTTGTAAAATGTTTCAATAAAAGGGTGATACATCTATTCTCTCTTACTAACCTCTTCAGCAATTGTAAGTAACACTGCAGTGTTGTATCTTCTGTAACTAAATAGTTCTGTAATACAGCTCACTTCTCCCATAAAAAACTCATTAACCCTTAAGTATATATTTTTTTATGAAATTGGGGTGGTTACTCCTGTAACTTAAATAATTGTTACTGAAAATATTTTCCCTGTGAAAACTGCTATCAAATCTCTGTACAGCTGCATTCCATGTTAGTTTCACATCTAAAAACAAATATTATGACCACATACACCCAAAGAAAATTTCAATAAATCAGATCTGGTGTTCATCACTTCTACAAGATCGAGTACATCTGTAATTGATCCTTCTATTATGATAAATAAATCATCAACAAATCTATTCTAATACACCACATGATGATTTTTTGCCATGGGTTGGAAAACTTCAAACTCTTACCAACCTAGAACTAGAATTGCAAAGGCTGGGGCTACAGCTGGCCCCATGGCAACCTCTTTGATATGTTTATAAATGGTGCTGTTAAATAAAAATAATTGTTTTCCAGTCAAATTTTCAACAAGGTGCAATAAAAATGAATCTTGTTGACATCCAGCCCACTACGTCTTGTCAAAAACTTCCTAATATATTCCACACCCAAATTTTGTTGAAAACTAGTGAATAAGGAACATAAATCAACAGTCATACAGATATTTTTCTTTTCATTAAAATCATAACTGTTGGCAAATTCTTTTACTCTTTCTTAATATATGACCCGAGACATTGAACAATGGGGTTAAACACACTGTTTAAAAGCAAGAAAATACCCTCTGTGGCATAAAAAAGGTGCTGAAACAATAGGCCTAAAAGGTAGATTGAGGGCATCTTCATGGATTTTAGGAATTCCAAAAAGAATGCCCATTCTTGGTCTTTCGATCAGCAAAAAATTGAAAAATATCTAAGTCAATAACATGATCCATTAAATTCTCATAGAAATGGGATGAAATGTATTCAAAACTCTTTCTAACTTCTACAGAGTCTGCTCTATGATATTCATCCTTATTATTTAACATTTTTCCATACCTTCAACATATTTAATATTGTCGATAATAACCAGTCCACTGCCTTTACTGGTTTTCATAAACCTAACACAGTTATTGTTTTTAAGTTCATTCAAGGCCTTATACTCCTGTTTACTTAAGTTGTAAAATTTGTTTTTAGGCTTTCACTTTAAAAATTCGTGGATGTCCTCTTCACAACTCGTCTCAAATGTATTCAATGTAGTATTCAAAACAGGATTAAAACTGGACAGCTTAATAAATTGTTTTGTAGGTAAATTTAATTCAAGTAAAATATAATTTACATTTAAATTACATGTTTACTGTTTTAAATGAAGTAGTGTTCTACTATTATAAGCTCTCCTGGCTGGTATAAAATTTAAACCATGTTCCAATACCTTGAGTGGGGTTGGAGTAAAATCATAACTTGAAAAATTGAATATATTTGTAAAATACTTTACTTTGCTAACATCTCTATTCTTTTCTTTCTTTTTCTGCCCATGTATTTGACCAAATTTTGCTGGTTTTCTTCCTTTGGTTTCTGCAACTTTTTTGGCCTTGCTCCCAAAGGCATGCCACTAATACTGTTACCATCATTGGAAATAGTAGTAATCTCTGTCAATGCCTCCAGCTGATCAAACTTGTTACTATTGACTTCAAAATGTACATTGGTTTCTTCTGAAAAATGTTCCACCAGTTCATTGTCTTCACTTAACCCAATTATGTCACTTCCCGATTGGAAACTAGGAATTCCTCTAGCCCTATAAGGTGTCCTCTGTGCAACTGAGTAAGTATGACCATAACAGGCCTTTTTTGGCTTATTAAGGTAATAGCCCAGATCAAAGCTAACATAGGCAAAATTCTTTTGATAGTCCAAATGGTCTTTTATTTTCTTTTTAGTCTTACTTGTGATAACAGACTGCTTCAATTTTTCAACATTTTAAAGTATAGTATCATAGTCTTTCAACATTGCAGGTACCTGAACGAGCATACTCTGCAAATTATGAAATTATGATCCACCTTAAGAACTGACTGAAGGACATCTTTAATAAGGTCATTATTGTGCTGAACGAGCATATATAAAAAATCTAATCCACAGTTGCTGAAAATTTTGGACAAGGTAGTAAAAAATGGATCAGTGTATCTCACTCCATTTGGACACTTGAAAAAATGCAATTCTTTCGGCACAATACGCAAATTCAAACAATGCTCAAAATATTTGTTCTCAGTCATTAATACTCTGTTCTTCTTAAGGTTTTCTTCAGCTGGATTAAATTCTCTTTGACTTTATTCACTATAGTAGAATTAAGTTCATATTTACCCATATTTCCAAAAGGGTCAAAGTTGGAATCCAAAGCAGTATTAATATCTTTGTAATGATTGAAATGCTCGTGACCCACTTGATCATTTTGAACAAATAGATTTTCAATTACAGCTCTCCTGTCTTTCTCTGAACTAGAGATTTATGAAAATGATTAGCTAAGGTATGTATTGACCTCCACAACTCATTTATCACATCCAACAATATTCTTAGGAGTTGGTTGTTAGTAGCCTCTGGAGTTGGATAAATAAACATATCCAACAAAATGTCCTGTTGGGGGTTAGACATCAGTGGAGCAGAAAAAAACCCCAGCAATAACAGTTTGATACCGATAGTGGTAAAAAACAAATAAAAAATAAACCACTAAACTCCCACTAGTATAGGACACAAACAGACGCAAAAAACTTTAGCATAATACAACTTTTATTATGCACTTTTTGTTCAAAAGGACTTCATAAGAAAACCAGATGCACAGATACACAACCTATTTATACAGAACCAAGCCAATTAACCAATTAATCAATCATGTTGATTGGCAATTATAGAACATCTAAAAAATATTAGAAAAAAGTTAAACACTTTAAACAACCTTTAACCTACAATCCTTTAAAACTAATTTAATATGAATAATACCATAAATAATAATAAATACATTAATAATAATAAGCAATATAAATAAATTACATACACATATATATTTATTATAAATAATAATAATAAAACTTTAAATCTAGGTCTTTCCTTATCCTTCCCTGCTCCACACACACACACACACACACACACACACACACACACACACACACACACACACACACACACACACACACACACACACACTCAAGGAAGACAGCATGCACAGTTTATCAGGCTTGTCCTGAACTGCAAAGGTCAGATGAACTGATGAAATAACAGCTGGTGACACTATATGTGGTAAAGGAGTCTACCTACCTCTGTAATATTGTCACAGAGTATAACATTCAAATTAATGCAAGTGATCATTAGTACATTGCATTGGATACTGACAATGATGCAGCTCTAGGATATTCTGAACAGTGTTTCTCATTCCTGCATATTATCCTGGCAATAATTTTCCATTTGGCATTTATCATCCTTTTGTATGCCACATGGTACAGGTCTATTACCAATATGGATACATAGACTAGAAGAAACCATCTTGTGTCAAGCACAAAGTGCTGCTCAGGTGTGCACCTTCAGTTTAAAAATATAACTGTCATCACAGCACCTTCTGATACCTATAATGTAGGGCACAGATTCTTATGCTACCCATATTTAAACAGTAAGCTATGACAGTATACACCACTGAATTAGTTTACACTGGTCTGGTGCATAGATTGTATAATGGCATCACAGCACCATAACCTGGTAGAGCATACAGTCTGCAGTGTGGAGCAGTATTTATATAGGTATATGTCCTCAAAGAGTGTATAAAGCACTATACTCATACAGGGGAGAGAGGCAGCAGTGCTGTGAAGTATCAGTATAAGAATATGACCTAGAGTGGGCTAACAGCACAATAATTATATAAGGGACACAGACTGCAGTGCTGTGCAGTATTTATAAAAGAATAGGTCCACAGAGAGTGCTTACTGCACTATAATTATATAGGGGGCACAGACAACTGTGCTGTGGATTGGCTGTATGGGGCACCTCCCTAGAGTATGCATGTAGCACTAAACTCATATAGGGTACTTAGGCTGCAAAGTTGTGTATCCACTGTGTAGGCCGTGTCCCACAAATCCCCACTCATTTTTTGTAGTGGGGTACAGTGCCATTCTGCCATATGATTTTCTGGAATTCCCCCATGTCTCATTTTGCTAGTACAGCATGCAGTGTGTCATGAAATGAATGGAAATACTTCTTTAATATGAGCTCTTCACTGCATGGGACTCCTAAAGATGTATTTTAGAGTAGAAATCAATGTGTGGCCCTTACATTAGTTGGTACTATAAACATCACTTGCAGTAAAACATTGTAATTCACAAATATTGAGCTACCAGTACTATATTATTCTACAAAATAGTGTAAATTATTTATTTTAGTTTTTACAGAAAAACAGGATATCACACATCAGAATGCAAATCCCCATTGCTATGTTTCCTACTTAGCACTGTAACGGAGTCATAAGCTGAGTTATCTGCACATTACTGGGGCTGGTTGTATGTCATACTATTATGGCAGACATCAATAGGTATCAAAACAGTGTTCAGATGTTCTTTCCTCTCTCAATGTAGATCCACATGACAGTTTATAATACAGAAACAGAATAAGTTTACTTACTAAACATGACAGGAGTTATCTTTACACATTTCAGGGTTTATATAACCATCATAAAAATGCTGCAATGAGTGGTATAGGTGCATAGTGTTAATAATAAAAGATGACTGGACTTCTAGATTTTGCTTTGATAATTTTTTGGCTCTGTGTTTTACAAAAGAGCTTTTATCTGGTCTCAGTTGAAAAAGGTCATTAGTGCCCAAATGAACTTCCCTAGTCAACACATGTTAAATGAATAAATAAATAAATACATACATACATACATACATACATACATACATACATACATAAATAAATAAATAAATGTTTATATTAACTCACATGCTTGTAGTAGGCAAATTGTTTCATGGATAAGGAAAAGTCACATCCATTGTGATTCTGGATCTAATCAAGCAATACTAGCAGGTTAGATAAATCCCATAGTTCCAGGCAAATATACCATCCATCAGCTGGTTTAGACACTGCCCTCCAGTTTCTGGAAAGACTGTAGTTTTGTATAAGTCCTTGAATTGTCTTCTATGACCTTATGCCCATCATTCCTGCTGATTTATCATACTGGTGATCAATAACACAGGCTTGCAGTTTGTGCTCATATGCCAGGCCTATTACATACCCTGTAGCCAGCACAGCCTTTGTCCAACTTATCAAATGTTGTTTGACAATCACTAAAACAAACAAATAAACTACCATATGTGAAAAACAACACTTAAAGTTAGCAAAGGTCAGTTCACAGCCAAGTACTTCCTGAATATAAACCTTTCACTCCTTGGGAGAACACGTGATGAAGAACTAGCAGAAAGCAAATTATCTGATCGGGAGAATCAAGAATGACCCCCCAGGAAAGGAGGAATTTCCTCTCACTGCCATCTGCAACCTTGATAAATGATTTTCAGAACCCATTTGTCTGAAACAGCCTGTTGTCAAAGAGAAAAAAAAAATTTTTTCTTTGACATGAATGAGTTTGACATGACTTCATTTACAGATTTTAAACAGCAGTTTAGCAAAAAAAAAATCTGTTATGCAGTCAGATGATCTCTGGCCACCATTTATTCCTGTCTACATAGAATACTTTTGACAAGAGAGGAGATGATCAGAATGAAGTTCATAAGCTTACAAACAACTTCAGATATGCATGTCTCAGGATTGCTTTTGAGAGAATTAGCAGTGGACTTATTCTGACTCTGGGAAGCAGATTTTCTGGATTGCTCAAAGATGTTGTGTAATTTATTTGATGTGACCCAGGCATAGACTTTGTTTTAAAGGTCTGTCTGAATGCTGCAGAATACAGTTTTGCATTCAACAATGGGTCTGCTAAATGAATGTGTGTGTGTGTGTGTGTGTGTGTGTGTGTGTGTGTGTGTGTGTGTGTGTGTGTGTGTGTGTGTGTGTGTTACACTAGACAAGTCAGGTGCACTGGCCCAAACTGATCAGTGGCCTCTTCCCCTACTGGTTATAATCATCAAAACTGCTTTGTTCTATAACTATTTGGAAAGCTAAATTACAGAAAAAACACGCCAGATTCAGTGTCACGTTGCATTGCTGCAACCATTGCATGCCAATTTTAACACAATTCTTGGTTGATTATTTCATTGCTTCCCTTGGAAACAAGGGAACAGAAAGAATCTTCTGAAGTGCTACTGCTTGTCTAGGGACAGAATAATGTGACTAGTTGCTAGAAATGTGAAGAAAAAAGGGGGAAAGAAAAGCAAGCAGTCAGTCTGCTTATTTTTTTCCTCATCTGGCAATGAATTTGTTACTGCTCTCTGTTCTAGGGTCATGAGTATGAGACTGTAGTTTTGAGAGAAGAAAGGGAGCCATTGGTTTGTTTCATGGCTCATACAAATGCAACCCAGAATTACTATCACATGCTAATCCAAGTGCAAACTGGATGGCTGCCAAGTATAAAAGAGATGATGTTCTGTGAGCCTGACATAGTACATAAAGCTGCAGCATTTTATCTGCTTAAGAACAGCAACAGAAGGCCTAAAAGGGAAAGTCATTGTTCCCTTAAGTAGCTCCTATAATTCCTGTTTAGGTTACACCATTTTTTTGTTGCAGCTGTTACAATATATAGCTTTGTTTTTTCTACCAAACATAACAGAAGAAAATTAATGTTCAAAGGTGCAATGTACTGCTCAAACGGTGCTCTAAGGTAAGAAAAGAAAAATTGCAGTATATTTCAGAACTTACATAGGTTTCTAATGTCCAAAACAACAGGAACAACACATACCCTGCAACGTGAGTTCTAGTGATGTAATTAATAGAACAAGCATGTTGTTTTTGTGCATTATATTGTTATGATCATTACCTCTCATTGTTATAGTGTCATACCCTCACCAAATATCATTCTTCCTACATGCAAACCTTACACATGCATGTATGTATGTGTACATGTAAACATATTGTACACACACACATACACTCACACCACGCACACATGCACACAAGCACCCATATGTTCCCATGTTTGTTATATGTGTGAGTGTCTGTGCGTGTTCGATAAGAATAATACCATGGAGGGTTGGTAAGGTGAGAGTTATGGTGAGATTTACCACTGAATGGCCAAGTATGATCACAAGTTGAACACAGGAGAAATCAACTTCTTGTTTGTTAGGACACTTGGGAGAAAATCAGATATAACTTCCTCTTCTTCAGGGAATTAATTTTATTGTGCATTTAATTTCTATCTTCATTTTCTCCTAAGAAAGTATTTATTATACAATTAATTTTCATTTACAGATTTTCCTGGCCATTATTTTCCTGCTATACAATTAATTTGCACTATGTTTTATTAGCCAGGCATATTTAATGCTGAGCATGAGTAATTATGTGTTGCCTAGCTGATTATTGAGAAATTATGTGGTGTCTTGAGCATTACACCTTACAAAGCTAAAAGTTTTTCCTTGAAAGAAAGGTTTGAGGACATTTATTTGGAATAACTATGAAATGCAATACATTTTGCAAGTATTTATGTTTTTATGGCTGCAACGGTAATGGTGAGTTCTGCATGGAAAGGAGATAGCTTAGATTCATTAAAGAAGCTAAGCAGAGGTAATTCATTTTCCTGGATGTTTCTACTAAAGTTGATAATGTGATTTTTTTCAATTGCCCTGGATATTAAATGCTAAATAAAACTTCATTTTATTGAATATATCCTTATACATTAGCTGTGTGTATGAGCATTTCCAGTACTGAACTCAAGACAGCACATTGCTGTTTTACAATGATGTTGTGTGGAAATAATTTATGTGTATGTTTCAAATTATTTTGTTTACAGCATATTTTGAAATTCATGCTGTCTTGTACATTATTTTTTTAAAGTGGAGATTGTAGTCCTTTTCTTTGAAGAAATGCTGGTATGTGCAGTCTATACTTTATAGCAAAATGCTGTACTCTTCCAAAATGGATGTTATAAGGAAATAATTTCCCTGTTGGAAGCTTCAATGTATAATTCCAATTGACTTAGAACATTTTCGTACATGCTCTACATACAGTATGTATATTTTTAAATCTGACATGAGATCACTTTGTGGTTTATGTAAAAATTGAATTTTTGGGTAGAAATGGGAATCAAAAGCTTGTCATGTTTCACAAATTAATTTTATAAGCAGACTTTATAGCTATAACATCCTAATGATATAGTTTCATCTGCACTTACATTTTGGTAATGGCTGTTATACGCTCCTAGCTTCTTGTCTTAAGATAAATATGACTGCATTACATTTTCATCCGCTTGGCATGCGTACCGGATTCAAGACTATTAATGCTAAATAACCATAGACCTGAAAAATGTCAGTGTAAGATTGATGCATATAAGGCTTTGTCTGTTTAGCGATTTCAATGTTGTTCATTCTCTGTATAATCACCAGTTACCACAGCATCAAATCCTATGCATTTTGGTTATAACCTGTTTGCTGTCTAGTGACCTTTAAAGACATGCAGGTAGGTGCTGTTCATGTGTGTGTGTGTGTGTGTGTGTGTGTGTGTGTGTGTGTGTGTGGGTGTGTGTGTGTGTGTGTGTGTGTGTGAAGGTTGGGCACCAGGCTTGCAACTCGACACTATAAAAATCCCCTGCCAATCAATAGCGGACCAGTGATCCACTGTGGTGACCCCTAGCCAGGAAAAGTCGAAAGACTTTTTTTGTTTTCCTCAATTACAGGTAACTTAATGTTCATCATAGCATGTTAGCCATGGGATGTACAACTTTAAAATGTTACTTTATTCACCTGTTAATATACAGTCTGCCTTCTTTTTCCTAATGGTTTCATGTGACATCTTGAGGCTGAGTTAATTATCAGACCAGGCAGAAAGAAGCAACAGTAAGGTAGCTAAGAAATAATGTTTTGTCATATAGTTCTTATTTCTGCAAACATACTTTATTTTGCAACCAGTTATTTTTTTAAATGGCCAATTAACCTTGCATACAGATGCTAGAATTAAAGAGTGGCCACTGAGATAGTTGGTGATGGAATAAACCTTGCCGACATGTTTAATGTGCTGGGCCACTCTTTTTAAGAAAATTATCCTGAGTAAGGTGTGTGTGTGTGTGTGTGTGTGTGTGTGTGTGTGTGTGTGTGTGTGTGTGTGTGTGTGTGTGTGTGTGTGTGTGTGTGTGTGTGTGTGTGTGTGTGTGCACATGATGTTGCTAAAGATAGATAAATCCCTTAGAAACCTTATATAATCTTCATAAGGAAACATAAGTTTCATGAAGTGCTTGAATCATGGAATAAAAGTGATAAATAGTCCTGCCATAACATAAATTGGACAGTATGTCTCACTGCTTAACTGGTTAGAATGAAGATTTTACACATTAAAGAGAGAGAAAGTGACATTAATTTAAGAAAAATTTTGTGAATTATACTCAAGGTTTTCTTGATATGTGGCTCCATTACCCTACTGTTTGATGAAGACTGATTTCTTTATCATCATCTGCCTGAAGTTCAAGACACCAGGGACTGGGAGCTCCTTCATAAGCAATCAGTTTTGCCAGTAGTGGTGTGCTTTTTAGGGATAATGTTCCTCTTCTTTGACTTGGTATGGCTGTAAAGGTATGGAGGTATTGTCCCCGCACTGGGGGGCACAGGGGGTTTGCCCCCCTGCACGAAAACATTTAAAATGTGTGTGTGTGTGTGTGTGTGTGTGTGTGTGTGTGTGTGTGTGTGTGTGTGTGTGTGTGTGTGTGTGTGTGTGTGTGTGTGTGTGTGTGTGTGTGTGTGTGTGTGTGTGTGTGTGTGTGTGTGTGTGTGTGTGATCACATGATGTTGCTAAAGATAGATAAATCCCTTAGAAACCTTATATAATCTTCATAAGGAAACATAAGTTTCATGAAGTGCTTGAATCATGGAATAAAAGTGATAAATAGTCCTGCCATAACATAAATTGGACAGTATGTCTTACTGCTTAACTGGTTAGAATGAAGATTTTACACATTAAAGAGAGAGAAAGAGATATTAATTTAGGAAAAATGTTGTGAATTATACTCAAGGTTTTCTTGATATGTGGCTCCATTACCCTAGATGAAGACTAATTTCTTAATCATCATCTGCCTGAAGTTCAAGACACCAGGGACTGGGAGCTCCTTCATAAGCAATCAGTTTTGCCAGTAGTGGTGTGCTTTTCAGGGATAATGTTCCTCTTCTTTGATTTGGTATAGCTGTAGAGGTATGGAGGTATTGTCCCCACACTGGGGGGCACAGGGGGTTTGCCCCCCTGCACGAAAACATTTAAAATGTGTGTGTGTGTGTGTGTGTGTGTGTGTGTGTGTGTGTGTGTGTGTGTGTGTGTGTGTGTGTGTGTGTGTGTGTTTCCTTTTAATTTGCCCTTTTGTTTTCAGGGAATGGAGTTCAGGGATTCTGATCCTTGGCAAGTTGCACAGTATCCACTTATAGTGGAAGTATGTGGCCCAGATAGGTGTGAGCTGGAAGAAACTGGTCAGTAATGTAACTGACATCATTAAGACTAAATGACAGATAATATAGTACAAATAAGGTATGGCAGATGTTGAATGCAGTCACAAATGATTTGCTAGAAGGAGAAGCAGTAAGTTGTTTAAAAATGCAGGGTATTCACAGGGTGATGCTGGAGGAAAGGCAATAATTTCTATTCATTTACCACTTCATGTGTTTCTATATTTTGCCCATTGAATGTCCCTCATGGATTGGTATTAAATAAACTTGTATACACTTATTTACTGCTAGTTAGTTCTAAACAAATGTGATGCTATTTCTAGTTATTTTATGATCATAGAGGTTATAAATTTCAGGAATGCTAGTGTCCACTTGTTTATACATTGGCTGTGTCCCACATAACTTTAGGTAACTGAGATTTTAAATTTAAGAAGCAGTGCTGTGGGGACTTCTGGGCATGCAAGTGAATGGTTAAATATTTTTGACAACTTCCTCAAGCGATAATTATGCAAATAAAATTTTAAGTCAGCTTGTTCAAACTAATAATATAAATGAAGACATTACATTAAAAGCTGTAGGAAATTACTTTCAGCTAGTTTATCTTTTTTTTCCTGCTTGGTGAAAAAATATTTACAAAGTGATCCCATCAAGACTTTTGCTGAGGAATGTTTTTACTTTTCTTCAGGTAGGAAACAACAAAAATATCTGCATTGACTGGCTAGATTTCAGTCATGGAATGTAAAAAGACATACAATTCATTCTAACCACACTTCCAAATAACTGTTAAGCTAAATATACACAGAGACTTCCATAATAAGCAGCAGGAAGTGATGATGCAGATATGACTACTAAGGCCTTTTTAACTGAAAATCTTAAGAGATGTAGGCATTTTTCAGATACACCAGGACTGAAAGTGTAATTTATGATAAAATAGACTATTTCCTATATAATTTAAAGGTTGAATTAAATATATTGTGAGAGCAGTTACTTGTAAGAATTAATTGTATAGATGTAATGGAGGTATACATAATACTGAAACTTGTAGGAGCATGTGTTTTATTAAGAAATGATAGTTCTGAGGACATTTTCAATTAATTTTTTTTCTTTGGATGATTTAATAATAACTTTATAAGAACAGTATTATATAAATAATTTGGATAAAATTAATATGAGTGCTTTGACAGTTGCACTTAAAAACATACAGAAAACTTTAATTGCATTTCAGAAGAGTAGCAAACCAAAAAACTGAGGAATGCATGCTATCACCTTTGAAATATCTCAGAAAATTATTCAGTTAGAAATTTCAGTGTCAGACATTGATGGTAGATTAATAGAATCTGGAAGACACACTGATTTTATCTCAAACAAAATACTAAATTAATTAAACATTTAGTTGACCAAGACCATGAAACTAAAAGGAATGCAATTTATATTTTTAGCATGTACAGATGTTGAAAAGAATAACATCTTTTTTAAAATACAAGCTAACTTACTTTAGGAACAGATTTTAAAGGCTATTATAACTGACAAAGCATATGTGTCACTTATTACTCAGCCTAATTTTTACATTCAGAGGCCTAGAGATGTTATAGCTAGAGTTCTGAAAGTTATTGGGAAAGCATTTTAACAACTGCATTTTCTTAGAAGCAGATTTTGTATAATGGAAAATGTTTCAGATTTGATCAAAATTATTTGAGTATTCTAATGAAAAATGAGAAAAAGCTTTTATTTTTCCATTATTAAATGGCTGAAATTTCAAAGTCAGAAGACCTCTGTTAAATAGCCCTATAGACATTGTCATAAAAAAGGTGATTAAGCTAACTTTACAAGCTTCAGATGTAGAACCTGCTTTTCAGATATGCAAATGCATTTTGGCATGACAGCAAGGGAATGTAATGAGAGTCAATTACTGCAATAAAGTAAAAATGACATACTGAGGTGAAATACATTCTCTGAAAATGGAGAAAATAGATACTAGCAATAATAAGTAGACGAGTTTTAGTTCAACTCATAACTTTCCATACCTTCTTTTTAGTTCTGTTTCAAATGCCAGTATATGTGAATATCATTGCTGATGTTTTGTTTTACTGCTGTTTTACTGACTACCTATCGTAAAACAACAGATATCTTTAGAGAAATTTTTGCCAGCTTTGAGTTGTTCAGATATTTTTTATAGTCTTAATCCTCTTTCTAACAGGACCCGATATTGCTCTAAATTGGAACTTTCCCTTCAAGTGGTCTTGGAATGAATGTTTGTATTTTTGTGGCTAGTGAAGTTTCTGCTTCAGCTTCTTCCTTCTTCCCCTCCTTGCTTCCTTCTATTGGTAAAGCACTAATTGTGTCTGAAGTGAAATAAACTTTCTAAGAGGACAGGAGAACAAAACTATCACAACAAAATGCTGACCAGAAATAACTGTAATACAACCTTGCATAAAAACTGTGTGTGAAATTATACATTCAGGTTCGTAGGTTTATAAGTGTGTACTAGGCTAATGACCACTAATGCCCTTATAAGTCTAGACATGCAACCCAAATGTGACCCACAATTTTGATTTATATAGGAGGTGGTTTACTGACTGCCTTTGTCCATCAGAGACATGGGTGCCACACCAGTGGTGAATTTCTGATTACTGATCCATTGGTCCAAGTTATGCTTACATAGGGAGAGGAAGGAACACTGCCTCAAATGGATGTGAAGCCTTTTTCAGAGAATACAAGTTTTCTGAGAAACATATCTGCCTCTCCAGTATGTCATGTTTATGTTGCAAGTGACATCTAAGTTTTTTAATCTATTAGTTCTTATGCCGTTTTTTTTGTGGATGTGCAAAAGGTTCATCAAAACAGGGTCCAAGGATGCCATGTATGCTAGGCAAAGATCACTTCTCAGAAGTCAGCATGATACTGAGTAAAGAGGCAAAGCTTTCAGGAAATCAGCATAGGACATTGTGTTTACTCCCTCTATTGCTTTTGTAAGGAATGTATGTGTGTGCACCAGTTGCTACATTTGTCTGGTCAGGTACATATTGAAGGTGGCATTATACTCTATGATGAGTCTGATGAAGGCCAAGTACAGTGGTATGATGACCCTCTCTGGATCTAGATGCCATACCTTGCTCATAACCTGAGCAACATAGAAGGATCTCTTGCTACCTTGGATGCATGTTGGTCAAAGGCTAGGTTACTATTTACATGAGTTCCCAGATCCCTAACTAATTAATCAACTTTTAGGGGTATTTTACTTAGTTGCACAGGGTGGCTGATTTCCCAAAAGGTACTATAATGCATTTCCTGGCATTGAGTTTTACTCCGTGACTTTGGTCCCAATTGATTGTCTATGTTAAACCTTCCTAAAGGGTGTTCTCATCTTGGTGGATTTAATGGCTGCTCCCAGTTTGCAATCATCTGTGAACTTGGTTAGCAAGCAGCCCTTGACATTGGCTTTGACATCCAAGAAGTAAATGTCAAAGAGGAGTGGGTCTAGCATAGAACCCTGGGGTCTCCACTTGCGACTGGTCTCTTAACCTCCTGGGTCCTATCATTGAGTCAACTAGCTATCTAGCATGTCTGGGTTTATACCTAGTTCTGTACATTTGTTGACAATGCTTGAGTGGGTATTTTATTAATTTTTATTTATTTGACATTTGTTTACAGGGAATGTCCGAATGGGCCAGAGAATGCCCATTTTAAGAAGAGGCCCAAGGAGAAAAGCTCTACAATCACAATATTTCAAAAATCAAGTACATATATTTAAAAGCACAAAGTATCATGTTGCATTACAAAATATCAGGGACACATATTTTAAATTACAAAGTATCATGTTGCACTGCAAAACATAAGAGAGAAAAATGTTGCAATAAGAAAAACATAGAACATAAGTTTCACAGTAGAGTGCAATGAAAAATAATAACATGAGTTGGAGAAAATATGTGAGGAAAAACTCAACAGTCATATTATTTGTTACATAGATTAGTATGTGGTAAATGGGAGCTGAAACAATTCTAATAAGATATTTAAAGAGATATTAGAGATTATATGATTAGAGACAGTGAGATGAAGCTGAGTAATGTCTAAGTATGAGAGAGGTGTTCCTGTTATGGTTATAGAAGGAAGAAGGATGGAGAGAAGGATATTATAAGAAGAGTGGAGGGTAGGGTGCCTTCAGATGGCTTAGTTGAGTAAGGAGGAAGAAGAAGAAGGTAGAGGAAAGGTGCGCAGAGATTAAGTGAATAAGGAAAGGTAGTTGGAAAAAGAAAAGAAGTGGAACAGGAGACTGGAGAGGATTGTGAAGTGTGATCTAAGTTGAAGGGGGTGAGTGAAGTATAGTAAGTATGTTCAGCCAGGAATGGCACAATAGCAGGTCCAGGATTATGAAAGGCATTATTTTAGGAAGCATTGTATCAAATGCTTTAGCCATACCTAGGTAGTCAGTGTACACAGTTTTTTCCTCATCCATTGCCTTAGTGAGCTTTTTGAAGAAGTCCATGAAATTCAATAAGCATGACCTTCCTTTGACAAAGACAAACTATGACAGATCCAGTGTCTGGAGGTCTTCTGTGTCATTGTTGATAATTTCCATGATAATTCTTTTCATGGCTTTGCAAATAAGGCTAGTCAGACTAATAGGACTGCAGTTTGAAATATATACTGTAGATCTTCCCTTTTAAAGGGAGTTAACCTTCACAGTCCTCCATTTATGTGGCACAAATCCTGTTTTAAGACTACAGTTAAATAATGACTACAGGGGTCCTGATAAGTCATATTTTAGACTGTTTGAAAGACATCCTGTAATGTTATCAGGGGCCATTGAGGCCATGTTCTTAGCTTTAGTGAGTACAGCCAGTACATACTCCCTAGTTATAGTAAGAGGGGTTATGTTTGTGGAGGACTGTTGGGGGTGAGAGGGGTAGTAAAGTTGGAAATTATTTTGTGAAATAACAGATTTGCTACATCACTAGGTGCAATGAATATAGCAACATTAACCACCAGTTCATCACATTGCTATGTGCTGCCACTGAGATTTCAATACATTCAGTGCTTGGTCTTCCATATCATTGAAGTTTCAAAGTATTGTACTTATAATTTTTTTAAATATAATACATTAATGAGAGATTTTTTTTTTTCCAAATTGCTTTTTGTATGATTGCATGTTTGCAGCTAACGTTAATTAATGTTTTCATCAGATGTTCTTTGACACAACTCAGATAATTGGTTTAATTGACAGATTTTGATAATATTTACAGTTGTTTTATTTTTTCTTTCAACATGTTCCACTTAGGCATTATATTTATATTAGTTTTATACAGATTTCATTGCACCAGTTTTCCATGTTCATAGCTTGATGTCTTAAATATGTTTATGCTGATAGCTACATTTTCTATTTTGGCAAGTTTTATACAGATCTTTCATCTGCATTAGAAGTATTTCCTGAACAAAATGCTAATTAACTGTCTTATCACACATATGTTCATATGTTTTGATATAGCTATTGTTTTTAGTGAAAAAGATTATTCTATTTTTTCAGGGTATGATTTCACAGTAAGAAATGCTTCAGGTTAGATGATTATTAAAAGCTGCAATTCATTTTTACTAGAGTATATATCTTTGTTATATAACTAGCTGATTTCTTCAAAGCATCTTTCTTATGGGTTAAAACAACTCATTACTTATATTTAATGAGATTATTCATAAACATAGTAGTCAACAGAGCATGGCTTACAAAGACTTCCAAGATGGCTACACACTGATCAACAGCTTTTCACCTCTCCCAGTGTGAAAAAGGAACTGAGAGATAAGAGCTAGTAATTCTGCCAGTTTTAATAAAATTCAGTTATTGGGTGCCAGCAGATAAGAAACTTAGAGAGCCTGAAAGGAAATCAACTAAGAAGTGTGAAGAGAAAACACTGATTGGGAAGAATCATACAGCTGTCCTTCAATAAATAAATAAATAAATAAACAAATAAACAAACAAACAAAGACAGTTCAAGCTGCAGCTCTGGTACAAGAGATGGCTTCCAGTAATGTAGAGAAAAAATAAATTAAATGTGCTCACAGCTGATTAAAATAAATGGAAGACTGAAGGAGTGCACCACCTCAAATAACAAAAGGTTGGAAAAATGGAAGAAGCTTTAAACAGCTAGCCGGATGAACTGTTTAAACAAAAATCAGAGGTCAAAATGAAGAAAAAGCTGGCTGAGTATGAAGAAAAGTTGTTCCAAAACTGATGGAGTTAGAGGATAGGATACGCAGAAAAGATGGAATAATACCAGCAGAAAGAGATGATCCTGTCAAAACTGTGGCAGAAGGGCAAAGTATTAAAAATGTTGACAGCTTAGTATGTCTGGAAAATTATTTTTCACTGTACACTAGGCAGAAGAGAAGCACCTTTGTCCAATCAATCAGAGATTATCAAGAGGCAGGTATGAGATTCAAGCTGCTGTATATAGTTGACTTTAGAATATTATTTCCTGGTAGATCAAAGTAATATTAGGTGTAGAGCAGGCTAAGGAGGAAATACAAGCATTTGTCTAACAAAATGTAAGCCATCAAATAGAAGGGGACTCTGCTTCAGATTCTTCTGATAATAAGGCTGATAAAGAAACACTGCCAGTTAAATCTTTTCCAGTATTCTAAAGAAAAATTCTTGAGAGGCAGATAAAAGCACAGGGAGCTGACTAGAAGAATTGGAAGTGTCTTGGACATGAACCAGAGTCTGGGGATGGGAGATGAAAATGAACAGGAAAAAAAAAAAACAGTAACACTGAGATTAATGAATAAACATGAGACTGTAAGCATCAATGATATTTGTGAACTTGTGGGGGGACTAAAAAGCATATACCCCACTTCATGTCATTAATGTGTGGAGGGACACTAACAGGAAAAGGGGGGAAAAAGTGTAAGTAAAACATTTTTGTTCTTAATATTTGTATAAAACATTTCATATATGAAATTGCATGTTATAATGTAAAGCATTTTCAGTGATTGTTGCATCTGATAAAGGCACTAATGTAAACACGTTTTTTTTTTTTTTTTTTTTAGTTTTATGAAATGTAAGCAACACAATGTAAGCAGAGAAGAAAATTAGGTGAAAAGTATCTCTAAGTTAATATACTGTAATCTTGGACTGTAGAGTTAGCGGATGTGGTATAAAAATGCACTCATTTTAATATATGTAGGGTTCAGATGTTTTCTTTTACTTTCCATAGTTTAATGCCTGGCTTAATCGAATAACATTTGTGTGTGTGTGTGTGTGTGTGTGTGTGTGTGTGTGTGTGTGTGTGAGTGTGCACGCATGCAAGTGCGTGGGATTTACAAATAAGACAGCGCTGTGGATATAATGAAAAGTTTTCCTTTAGCAAATGAATGTTCATTGTGAATTGGAGAGGTCTGCAGCTGAAGGCAGACATACATTCTGTTCTTTTGTGTCCATGGAGATATGCTGACTGCAGGTAAAAACAACAAATCTGGAGAGTTCTGGGCATTGTTTGCTGAGGGAATCATACTGTTACAATTTAAGAAAAAGGTAAGAGTATTGATTTATATAAATAAATCCAGAGTGCAGCACTACAGGTGACACATTTGGAAAGAAGTGAGCATGTGAATTTTCTTTTACTTTCCATAGTTTAATGTCTGGCTTAACCGAATAACATGTGTGTGTGTGTGTGTGTGTGTGTGTGTGTGTGTGTGTGTGTGTGTGTGTGTGTGTGTGTGTGTGTGTGTGTGTGTGTGTGTGCGTGTGTGCGTGTGTGTGTGTGTGTGTGTGTGTGTGTGTGTGTGTGTGTGTGTGTGCGTGTGTGTGTGCGTGTGCGCGCGCGCGCACCCATGCAAGTGCATGGGCTTTACAAATAAGATAGCTAAGAGAGCACTGTGGATATAATGAAAAGTTTTCCTTTAGCAAATGAATGTTCATTGTGAATTGGAGAGGTCTGCAGCTGAAGGCAGACGTACATTCTGTTCTTATGTGTCCATGGGAATATGCTGACAGCAGGTAAAAACAACAAATCTGGAGAGTTCTGGGTATTGTTTGCTGAGGGAATCATACTGTTACAAGATACAAGGGCAAGCAGCTTAATAAAAATAAAGTTTGAAATTATTGGAATTGAGTAAGAGATAGCAGCTTTCCTAGTACCTAAGTAGTTCAATGCATTTACTAGAATGGTGATACTTTTACTTAAAGATAGCTGATGTACTTTTTTTAAGACTAAAAGTTAATGTTTTCTGAAAGCATATAATCTAGTTATATGTTTTCAGAAAATATAGATAAGACAAGAAAAGACAGCAATTAGTACTGGAACACTGGCTGGAACATGTGCCCTAGAATGGATAACCTTAATTTTAGGTTAGGTAATGCCTTTGGGTACAGCTATTGATTTTGAACAATTGCTCCTATCAAAAAGGTTAAACATGATTATCTGATGA
Organism: Protopterus annectens; assembly: GCF_019279795.1. Taxonomy (NCBI): domain Eukaryota; kingdom Metazoa; phylum Chordata; order Ceratodontiformes; family Protopteridae; genus Protopterus; species Protopterus annectens. The sequence goes on from NC_056730.1 coordinate 1,030,253,759, forward strand.
TGTACATAGTGCTGTGTGCTTGTTTTAAGTTAAAACGTTATGGGGGTGTACTGGGGGTGTTTTATTTTTACCTGAGGATTTTTGATAAGAAACAAAAGTCTTGTAAAATATGATATACTGATGGAGATGACAAGAGGAGCGGACAAATGGAGATGACAAAAATAACTGTATAAATATCAATCTGCTAAACATTTATAGGTGCATGTAACACAAAAGCTAGAAACATATTTAAAAAAGCTGTCATATCTAAAAGGTGGGAATGGCTACAATATCCAAATTACGTTGGAGTGTGAATTGCCTCACAGGTCCAGACAAAAAGGTAAGGGTATTGATTTATATTAAGAAATCCAGAGTGCAGCACTACAGGTGACACATTTAGAAAGAAGTGAGTATGTGAATTCAATAAAGAAAGAATTCCAGGGTGGATATTCAATAGAATATCAGGCACAAAGGAAACAGGGATGAATTATACTAATTGTTAGAAGAGTTCCAATAGTGATAGAAGAGGGGAAAAAGATAATAATGGTAGATTTTAGTAGTAAGATGCTACTGGCAAGGGAGGGGGATTATACTGACATGAATTTATATTCCTCCTAAAACTGCTATTATGAAACTTAAGAACATTTTGGGAGAAATAATTACCTTTCGGCAGGGGATATTACTTGATTTCCAACAGTGAGGATGTATCTGGTGGACCTAGAAGGGAAAACATAACAAAAGATGGCAGATTTATTTAGAAATGTATGAAAATATTTGGTATAGGAGACATGAATTCAGTAGTAGGAGCTCAGAGAGAATTTACATATTATTCCCTGAGGTATAATAACTGGGCTAGACTTGAAAGAAATTATATTTCAAAGAAGATGTGCATTAAATTGAAAGCCTTGACACATATCCAATAACTATTTCAGATCATGCACCAATAACAACTAAGATAAAAATACAGGGTAATGAAATAAAAACCTACCTGCCTACCCATTTAAAAGATAGGAATTCAAGGAATGGGTAGTGGAAATTACACAAGATTCATCAGGGAAGATAAAATTTTCTTTGAAAGTTATAGGTAGTGAGTGGGATAAAATGAAAGTGAAACTTAAAAATAGGGTTGAAATAAAAGAAAAAGAAATATGTCTAACGCATAACAGGAATTATTTAGAGAGGCTGACAAAGGTTAAAGTATTGCACAATAAGGGGAATCTCACAGAACAAGAAGAGGTACAACTGTAGAGTGCTAAAGAAAAAGTAAGGGAGTACCTGGGTAATATGCATGAGTTTAGAAAGATTGCAGTTAAGCAACTGTTTTTTGGTAATAACTTCAGAGCACAAAAGCTTTCAGCACAATGACTTAGGCATCAGAGAGTAGAAAGGATTGTTACCAAACTTAGGGAGCCTATAAGAAGAAAAAATAATCACATATTCTGTAGAGGTAGTAGAGATTTTTTTGGGAAATGTATTGAAAATTTGTATAAAGCAGAGAAATGTAGAAATCAAGATAGCATGCACAAATGGAAATATTTATGGAAGACTTAAGTATGCTATGGTTAGACGTAGATGAGGCTCAACAATTAACAGTTTAGATAGGAGGAGATGAGATAAAAATGGTGACATATAATCAATCATCACTAAAGTCTCCAGGAATAGATGATATTCCTGTGGAGGTGTGGAAGTTAGGAGGGAAGAAAATGATAAAGATTGTAAAGGTTTTATTTAGCAGTAGTTTAAAAGAGGGGAAGCACCAACATCCTGGAAGAAAGCTGTGGTGGCTCTAGTACCTAAACATGGCAATGAACCATAAGACCCATTTCATATAGTCCTATTTCAATATTAAACCATGATTATAACGTTTGTATGTCTATAATAGTTAAAAAAGTGATAGAGGTGTTGCCAAAATTGATCGGTATGGATTGTTGTGGTTTGTTGGAGGGGAGGCAAACATTCAACAGCATTAATAGAGCAATGATGATCCAGAGAGAAGCAGAATGGAAGAAAATACAGCTGCTGTTGGTAAGTCTTGATGAGCAGAAAGCATTCAACAGAGTAAGGTGGGCTTTTATGAGTAGGGTATTGGAAGATTTGCATTCCCGGATACAATAATAAGGTTAATTAGGAGGATATAGAAGGAATAAGAGGCAAAAATTAAATTGGGACAGTTCCTCTCTGACAAATTGCATCTGAATTGAGGAACACAATAGGGGTGTCCTCTTTTCCCTTTATTTGCTTTATATTTATAGATATTGATAAAAAATAATAAGGGACACAGAAATTCAGGGATATATTTTGCATTTTTATTTGCAGACAATACTATTTTGTACCTCATAAAACCAGAAAAGGACAACTCAGTGTTATGGAATATTTTAAGACAGTTTCATGTATTTTTTAGTGAAGATAGTGCAACGGGTATAATTGTAAACTATATGTGCACACAAGAATTGGGTCAGCAATACCCATATTTATGAGGATAAGGTAAAATGAAGCATTTAGGAGTATGGAGGAAAATGGATAGTGTTATTGCAGCTAAGGATATGTAGGAAGAGCCTAAACAAAAGATAAATACAAAAACTGAGAAACTGGAAGCTCTTGCTTATGAGTATGGATAGCAAGATACAAGTAGTGAAAATGTTTTTAGTCCTCTTAGTTTTATATACAGGTCAAACATATTGTTATCAACCAAAGGAGAAGTTGTGGACAATAATTAATAAAGAGATAAAGGAATTTATCTTGGAGGGGCAATGGGCAAGGTTGATAAGCTGTTCCTTCCAATAGAACAAGGTGATACAAGATTAACTGATTTGAAGGGATATTTTAGAGCTACACAGTTAAGGCTCATATGTACAAGCAGAAAACTATAATTCAAAGAGGAAAGAGATGATGATGAATCATGGAGGAAATTCAAGAAATAAGTAGATAAAGGGATTTTACATGCATATCCTTAAGCAGAATAACAACAGGCATACAGAATATTATATTCATAAAGTATGAGAAAGTAATCTAAGAATGAAGCCAACTCAAGAATGGAAAAAGGAGATTTGGCCAATATGGATGATTACAGTTAGGACACAGAGAATAGGCAACAGGGGACAGGACCTTACTGGAGAAAACTAGCAAAGGAACCAATGTATTGTGAGCAAATAACTAAAGAGGGAAAGGTAATAAAATGGGGAGAGGCTAAGAAGACATGTAGACTGTAGGCTGGAGACTGCCATTCCTACCATGGACTGATCAGAGTAGGCAAATAGAAAGGAATATGGAAATTCTTCATGAAAGACCTGCTTTGGTAGAGTTTTTTATTTGAATCTAGATCAGGAGTTGTTAAAAATTGATAATTAGTAGGGCATAAAAAAAATTGCACAATAACTACAGGAATCAATCAGAGAAGGTTAGAGAAGATTGGGAAGAGGAAGACTGGATAAGCAATTCAGGTAAGTTGTGAAATATGATGTGCTGGGATAGTCAAATATTTAGAGGGCTCAAAGTGCAGAGTAGCCCACACATAAACCTATCATCCAGAGATGCAGTTGTTGTGATCAGCAAAACATGCCTGAACAAAAAGTTCTGTATGTACTTTACTTATACAGTGGGACTAATGAAACTTGCCTGGTCAATAAAGCATCAATAAACAAATACATATACCCCTGTAGCCTTGTAGACCAAATAACGGGCAACAACCTAAAATCAGAACCCACTACTACTTTAAAACAATAACTCTACCACATACATGCTACCCAGCCTAAGTCATTAAAAAATATGACTGTTTTGTAATAAGCAGGATATACAGTTGTATCCCTTACTTAACATGCAATCTGTGGTCAAGGACAGAAGATGGGTTAGGACTCTACATGCAATTTAGGTGATTTTTTTCCAGCAACCACACACTTCTTCAGGCAAATTATATGGATTTTTTTTCCATCAAGAACACACTTCTGTATGCAAATTAGGTAGATTTTTTTACCACTAACAACACCCATACCCACAAACACACACACCCAATTTAAGCCCAATCAAGCAAACTGCCTACCTCATGCCCTCTGGTAGAGAATTTGAAAACCATGTTACTAGTGCTTGATTTGAAGAAGTCTTGTACTTGACAATAGCACTCATCATAATTAGTTCAAAAAAAGATCTGAAAAAGGAGACTTCTTTGCTGCTGAGATTTCTTTTAAGCTAGCGCTTAGGAAGCTTTCTCTCTGAATTCAAAACTGAACATCTGGTCATTATTTTTCCTCTGAACTACTACCATTTGGCATATCCTACTTCCAGTTTGTTTATAAATATATATATATTTATTTATTTATTTAAATTTGTTGACCAGGAGAGTCCGACTGGACATAAGTCCATTTTCAGTGGAGGCCCAGGGAGAAAAGCTCCACAGTTAAAATAAACAGACAGTACATACATTGGATTACATAGTGAATAACAATTTACATAGCAATTACTTACAACATATTTCCAGATGAAGAACATAGTACATCAGTAGACAACTAGAATCTTTATCTGTGAAGTGCATACCAGACATTAACAAATGTTACAAGAAGAAGCAGTTTGTGCTGTATAATAAGTACTGGCTTATGAGCATCTGAGCTTGCTATAATCAAGGTAGTTAGTGGAGTGGAAAGAAAGGTAGTGGTTGGATGGGGTGGATGATATTAGAGTGGGAGTTGCAAGGGCATAGCCAGCATGTTTTTAGTTGCGCTTTTAGTAAAGTTTTGAAGTGGGTGCATGATGGTATGGAGGTAATTGTGGGTGGGAGTGAGTTCCATAATTTGGCTATGGCGCAAGAGAATAGTGCTTCACCAGCAGAGTTATTGGCCTTAGTGATCTGCCAGTGATTTTTGCTGCTGGATCTTAGTGGTCTGGTGGTGCGATAGAGTTGGAGTAGATTCTGGAGGGATGGGACATTTAGTGGATGGTTTACTAGTTTGTGGGCGAGTGAGAGTTGATACCACTGAAGGAGGTGAGGGAGTTCAAGCCAGCCCAGTTCAGCAAGTGAGAGACAGTGGTGACTACGGTAGGATGCCCCTGTGGCAAATTTGGCGATTTTGTTGTAGCAGGTCTCTAGCTTGTTTAGATCACATTGCCTTAGGTTGGTATATATTGGAGAGGCATACAGTAGGGTCGAGATAAGGTGGGAATTTGCTATTGAAATCTTTGCTGCTTTGGTGAGAAATTGCTTATTTCTGTATAACGCTCCTAGTTTTTTGTGGACTTTTTTTATAGTCATGGATATGTGAATGTCAAATTTTAGTTTATTGTCTATTTCCACTCCTAGCAATTTGGTGTGTTCAGTTGGGTATATAGTGGTGTTGTCTTTTGCCGTGATGTTAAAGTGAGAGTTGTTTTGAGTATGTTTGGTGGATTGGAAGATGAGTTGTTTAGTTTTGTTTGGGTTGAGTATTAATCGGGCATTGGATAACCATGTTTCAACAGAGGAAAAGGCTTCCTGTGTGACTTTTTGCAGTTTTGGTAGGGACTGGGCTGAGCAGATGATAGTCGAGTCATCTGCGTATTGTATGAGTGTGCCATGTTTGGTGGCAGAGGCTAGATTATTGGTGTAAACAGAGAAGAGTAGGGGTCCAAGGATGGATCCTTGGGGAACCCCTATGGAGACAGGTAGTTGGGGAGATATGTCATTCTGCCATACAACGGATTGTTGGCGGTCAGACAGGTAACTCTGAAACCAGTTGGTGACCGATTGTGAGAAGGATAGGTTATTGAGGACATAGATAAGTTGTTTGTGTGGGACCATGTCAAATGCTTTAGATAGGTCTAGGAAAGTAGCAGAGGAGAAGTAGCGATTGTTTTTATGCTGAAGGACAGTGTTAGTAAAGGAGAGTAAGGCAGTGGTGGTGCTATGGTTTGGTCGGAAACTATGCTGAGTACTGGAAAGGAGGTTGTTAGTATGCAGGTAGTCTGAGACCTGAGAGTGTATGCATCTCTCTAGTATTTTGGAGAGTGGAGAGAGAATAGCTATGGGGCGGTAATCTATATCTATACAATCTATATATCTAATCTGTCTATATATATACACACATACACACACACACACACACACAAGAGGTTAATGCACACACACACACACACACACACACACACACACACACACACACACACACACACATGCACACACACACACACACACACACACACACACACACACACACACACACACACACACACACACACACACACACACACACACACACACACACACACACACACACACACACACACACACACACACACACACACACGCACAAACACAAACATATATACATACTTGTACATTCATTTATCCTGTCTCAAACAAACCACGTACGTTTTTTGAATTTCATAGTTGTTACGCCACTATAGTTCTTTATATATCTAGCTGTGATTGTTATACTAATATTTATGCTGCCAGTAGGCTTTTATTAAAATGCAAATATAAAACTACCTATTTAGCATGGATATGGGTATCTGATGCATGCAATCAGATAGGTGTTTTGAGGGGAATCACAGTGAATTCATGCAAAAATATTTTAGATGTTTTTAATTAAATTAAAATTTCATTGAATAAGATTTGTTAATGCAAGGGAGCTGGAAGAAGGATATACTCCTGTTTTTACTCAGAAAATAAATTCCTTATTTTTACTCCATTTCCTTCCTTCAGTGCCAGATTTTCTAAAGAGTTAACACTTTGCTGAAAGACCATGTTGTTTCATTTTTTGCTGTTGTTGATATACATATTATTGTATACATTTCAAAGGCAGAGGGTGTTGTTAGATTGCTGTTGCTTATAGTTTTCATCCTTTTCCCAACCAGGTTACATATGTTTTATTTTTCTCAAAATATTAGTTATTTTAAACTAATATATGACCTATTAAAACATAAAATAATAATAGATTATATAGACCAGTTAAAAGAAGCAAGGGCAGATTCAATAAACCATACACGGTCTGGTAACACCATGTGAATTTCATGGTAGCACACTGATTTGTATTCAGTAAGCGGCTCTAAATGGTTTGTCGAGTAAACACTGTAGCATGCTAATTACAGCATAAGCAGCTGAATTGTATGCAAATCAACCAATCTAAGATGGATGGAGGAGGTATTCAACAAGCTATAAAGCAACCGTGCAGACTCAGTAAAGTTTTCCCTGTGAATTCCAAAACATGTTGGAATATGACCATGGAAAGGAGTTTACACAGAAAGAATCTTAAGGGCTGCTATTGCTTTAGTTCATGTGTATGTGCAACAGGGTGAAGTTTATGCTGCTACTGCTGCTGCTAATAGGCCACAGCCAAGAAGGAGAAGAATATTCACACCCTGGTTAACTTATCACAATCTGCATTATTTGGAAATTGTAGAGTGCTACTGGGTAGACAGAGACACCTTACAGGAACTCTGCAGCTCTGTTGTCCTCAATTCAGACTCAGGGCAAACTGAGGTGAACCCATACCACTGGAGACAAAGATATGTAATGCACTTAGAATTTTAACTACAGGAAACTTTCAGAGACTAACAGGGGGCATGCTGAGGGTGTCACAGGCATCAGCATCCAGGATCCTCCATCAGCTCCTGAATAATATGTTCCAACATGCCAGTGACCACATATATTATCCCTTTACTCCTGAGGACAGGGCCAAAAATATGCAGGATTTCTACCCTTCTGCACACTACCCTGAAGTACTGGGTGCTGTAGATTCTACACACATAGAAATTAAGGCACCACCTAGGGAACAGAGAAGGGTCTCCACAAATAGAAAGGGCTTCTACTCCATTAACTGCCAAGTCATGTGTAATGCTAAGGGAATCATCTTGAATGTGTATGTTGGCAACCAACACAGGCAGTTATCATGACTCACATATCTGGCACACCTCCCTAGGGGTGATATCCCACAGTGTAATTTACTGGGGGATGCAGGTTATGCACTGTAACCATGGCTGATGATGCTTATCAGAAATGCACACACACCCGCTGAAGAACATTATAATGAGGCACACAGCTAAACCAGAAATATCATAGAGCATGTGTTTGGGCTGCTGAATTCACAGCTCCAGTGCCTAGATACATATGGGGGAGCCCTGCAGTACAATTCACGTACATGTACTGAAATCTTCACCATCAGTGCCATGCTTCACAACTTCATCCTGAGAAAGCAGCTTCAGCAGGATCAACAAGGAGAAGGGGCATACATCCCACAAGCAATATCAAGGTCACCACAGCCACACCCAGGTGAGGAGTCGGAGGGGACCAGCAGCTACTGTGGGTGTAGGCAGAAGTAGCCATGCTCAATATGCCCTCGCATTGGCTAAGAGGCAAAGCATCACACACTCACTCACCACGCAAGGGTCTAAAACCTTTATCCTATGCACATACATATAGTAACACTGATTTCAGGCAAGGCTCTCAACCTTTACCTACACATGTAATGGCTGTGTACTCCTAGCATTAGACAGATTCAGCCCTTAACTAAAACTGTAGCAACTGCTGGATTTATAAGCTAAGTGTTGAACCTGGAGTGTTAAAACGGAATTGTGTAATAATATGAATGACTGTCATATCCTTGCATGTTGTTCCTTGGTAATGTAAGTAAGTAAAAGGTGAGTGATTTGTACAGCAGTGACTTTAACATGTGACAGCAGAGACATGTGTACTTTATCAAATAATAGGCCTCAGGTATCAAAGATTCACACATTCATGTCTCTCAAAAGTACTAATGGTCACTGAATTGTTCTCTGTTTAGCCACATACTTTGTACTGGAAAATCATTAAAGACAGAAGTTAGAAAATAATGAGATACATTTCAGTTTCAGACTTTACAGCCTTCAGAAGATTATTAAAAATGCTGATGTAAAAACTGTTTTAATTCTATTAACTGTCTAACTTTCAAAGACCAGAATGTGTCAAAAGTACAATTAGCAAAACAAGATCACAAATGTAGATATACTAAGTACTAAGTCAGCTATGCACCCTGAGCATCAGACACAAATCTTATGTATCCCTGAATCCAAAAGATAGAAAGCAAGGATACGGCACAGCTATCATAACTTGAACAGGGTGTTGTGGCAGGAGGAGCAGGAAGCCTAGGCTGATAGAAAAGGTAAGTGAGTGTGTATGAGTAGAAAAGAAGCAGGCAAACATTTGGATAAAGTAACAAATGGCAAGTGAGACAGAATAAGCTATAAGCTGCTAAACCATGTAACTAGTGTGTGTGTGTGTGTGTGTGTGTGTGTGTGTGTGTGTCTGTATGGGCTGTCCAGGTGAAATTGATGTGTGAGTTTCTGCAGAAACACAGCCAAACTCTGCTAGCTCTACATCTTGGTATGTTGGACAGGTGTGAACCATGCATGGTAGAGGTGAAAGTTCATTACTGTTGTACCCAACCATGAGAACTGCCTTTGCCAGGAGGGGCACTGGCACATGAGGTTTTGTACCTCATGAATGGAAAAAGGCAACAGTAATCCCTCTGCAGAAAGGTGGGCCATTTACAGACCCTTGAAACTATAGACCCATAAGTCTCACTAGTCGTATATGTAAGCCATGGAAAGGATTATCACGGAGATGATCAACAGAGATAGAGTAAACCTCCAGACACTGGACTCAACCCAGTTTGGTTTCTTCAAGGGCAGATCATGCCTACCTAACCTGGTGGACTTCTTTGAGAAGGTCACCAAAGCAATGGATGAGGGCAAAATCATTCACACTGCCTACCTTGACCTGGCCAAGGCATTTGACACAATACCCAACTCGGGCATTGTTGACAAACCCAGGAGGTTAGGTACAAACCCATATCTCACCTGGTGGATAGCCAACTGGCTCACAGACAGGACCCAGGAAATTAGAATTGGGGAGTCCACCTCTACAAAGAGGCCAGTCACAAGTGGAGTCGCTCAGGGATCAGTCCTTGTACTGATCCTTTTTGGCATTTGCTTCTCAGAAGTCAAGGCCAATGTCAGTGGTCTCTGGCTGACTAAATTTGCAGATGATTGCAAATTAGGAGCTGTCATTGAAACTCACACTGACACAACTGTTCTGCAGGAGGGGCTGACACAGACAAACAATTGGTGTCAGAGCCATGAACTAAAACTAAATACCAAGAAATGCATAATAGTATCCTTTGGGAAGTCATCCATCACTGATAATTAGCATATTGACAACACATGCCTTTGAGTTGACCCAGTAGTCAGGGACTTAGGGACACACATAGATAGTAATTTAGCCCTTGACTATCACGTGTCTACAGTGGTGAGGAAATAATTCTATGTTGCGCAATTTATAAACAAAGGTATGGCATCTAAGGCCAAGAAAGTCATTCCCCTCCCAGCAGATGTTCTTTTGAAGACACATTCCATTCCAATGTGTCATTCATGCAATCCATTGAATCAGCAACATGGTGGAAGCAGTCATGGATGTCAGCCTGTGCCACATCTACAACTCTAAGCATTTCTCTGGAATACCTTTTCAAACATGCCTGTACCTCCATGATGGCCCTAAACATACATGTAGTTACACCTGCATCAGGTGGAGGATGGACAGCAGACCACTTCCAAGTACCCCTACAACCCTCCTGCATGACACCTCACCAACACTTTTGCTACAGCTGGAGACACCAGACACTGAAGCCACAGTAACCACACTGCCCTGATCGAGTGTCTCACCCTCCAACTGCCAAATATCTGAGGGCTGACTGGAATGGGTTGGCATAGGCCTACTGCCTGTGTCCGATGGAATTACAGGGGATGTCTGAATGTCAAACTTAGTGTCAGATTCAACCTCTGGACCCCCTGACTATGCTTCTGTTTGCCCCATAATAATCGGAGTCTGCTGATACTCTGACATCAGGTGGTAGGTGTCCCACACTTTCACTTAAAGGATCACCTGTGATAATAAGCAACAAACACAGGAAAAATCAATACCTACACTACTATAGTCAAATATATACTAACAAACTAACAGTGGTGCCACTATTACAGACAGTACAGCAATACACACAACAGTCCTGACATCCACATCACAAACTAAATATTTCTTTGAACTGCTCATCAGTACTAACATAAAATTGTTTCGCTTACCATGTGCAGATGATTGTAGGCTCCCTGTGGTTAATGGTCATAGAAGAAATTAAGCAAAATGTAAGGATGCCATCATTACAATTAACAATAACATAGGGGATTAAAATATTTTGCCCTTTATATGTACATTAAAAATACTTTTAATAAGAACTTCAATGACACGTCCACCCCAAGCCCATGTGTAATCAACCAGAATGTTTTGTTAACTGTCTCAATCTACAACTATTCCCCCCAAAGTATTGCTGTCATCATTTTACAATACAAGAAATATTTAACAATTTAGATAGGTAAGCCTACCTGGAAGTGCCTCCTGGGAAATACTTGCCTTCCCTGAAACAGCAGCACTAATGTCAATGACATATTATTGTGCACTTTCCATTGAGATGTCTGGAGCCCTGACAGGAACTCTTCATTTGATGGCAGTGGTAGCTCTGCAGCAGGCTCCCCTGGTAGCCATCCATTCATTGGCCACTTCAGCTGCTCTCCTCCAGGCCAATGAAATAATGTCAGTGGCCGTATGGCATACCTGATCATATGTCCTGCTCTGGTCATCTACAGAATTCACATCAGCAGCTATCAGCTGACAAATTTGCATTCTGGCACACATATCTCCATTCCCCCTTTCAAGCAGAAAGACACAATGACACCCAAATGCTTCCACAATTATTTCATTTTCAGGGTCACTGAAGGGGATTTTCAGGGATTCAGATGCCTGGGTGCCATATTCCTAGGTGACATAAAACAAAAAAGAAGGCTAATACACATAAGTAACACATAAATAAAAGTCCTGCTTCGATATAACACAAACAAAGTAGTATTTCACTATTACCCACTGGAGAAACATAAAACAGTCAAGATATTCAAATATACAAAAGGAATTGTGTGGCTGTAATATATTACAATCACATATAAAGCAAGGTTGGATCCAAACCAAGGAGGGTAACAATGGCAAAATATTGTTTATGCTAAAACATAAATGCAGCTTTGTTTCCCCATCTTCAAAACAACAGGCAAATGACACATTTTGCAAACAAACCATCAGTGAAATACTAAAAGTGCTATCAAACTCTTCCTGAAACATGTGCACAGATTTACCATAGGATATTCCATTTTTAGGAATTGCCAGTCATGTCTACCTGTGGCAAGCACTCCTCTATAGGTGTGTATGGCCCATGCTAGAAGACCAACACCTCTGTGTCACTGACAATATAAGACATTTACATTTCACAGAAATAGATAAAGAAATCCAAAGAGGCAACGAAATCCAACAGCAAGGAACAGGCAGGATATAGTCAAATAACCCTTTATTGTAAACACTTTCGGTAGGGAGATTCTCCCCACCTTCTTCAGACAAAATGTTACAACAATAAAGTATCATTACCATATTAAATAGTGTAATTGGTAATGACATCACAATCATTCCCCAACCTTTAAAAAGGTACACAACTTTTTCATACTTTAAAACTTATTTACATCAAAAAATTTTGTGCTAGCACACTGGGAGCATGAATTTCTGTTTCAAAGTGAACTCTACCGTGAAAATGTCACTTGGTACACAAGGTACCAAGATGACATGTTCTTTTTGTGGAGAGGATCTTTAGATAGTATTTCATTTTTTATCGAAAACATGTCAAACATGACACAATTTTTGGAATTTACTTATGCCACTGGTTTGAGTGAAATTTCCTTCCTTGACGTGAAAATAAGTAAAGATTTCAATTCTGGACAGTTTAAATCATGCATTTTTAGAAAACCTACTTTCTCGAATAATTATCTCAGAGAATAAAGGAACATATAAGAGATGTGAGAAATAGAAAGATGAACAGTCCCATTGCAGAACATTTTAATAATGAACATGATGGTAGTTTAGAATGCATGAAAGTCTCTATTTTAGAGCATGTACCATTACATTTTAATAATGTCACTCTTCAAAAAAATGTGTTAAGACAAAAGGAGTCTTTGTTGATTATGAAATATAATACTTTAAGTCCTTATGGACTAAATAAGGAATGTAACTGGCACAGTTTTATATGATTAGTGTAACTTTAAAAGGTTAGAAGATAGTTTATAACTGAATAATTAATTGATTGCTTATATGAATTAATTGGTTTCTTTTTTTACTATATATACTACTTCAAATGTGCTTTTTGTTTTTCTACTCTGTAAAGGCTGTTGGCCGAGGCGCTAAGAGAAGTACAATATATTTTTTGTATTAAATATATGAAAGTTGAGCTGTTTCTCACTGGTATTCTTTTTTGTGGTCGTTGCTGCTATATTTATCTGAGTTCGTGGTGTTGTTGAGAAATAATATGACCAGTGAGTCTCTGTGCTCCTTTCCCAGGATCTTTAGAGAATCAGGCATGGAAATGCCTAATCGCAATGTTGAATCGAATCAACGAATAACTACTACCAATACCACTATAGTTAATAGTGGGGACATTCATTTTAATGGTAATAAAAACACAGGTGCTGATACATCTAATGCACCTAATAATGCTGGTGGAGGCATTATGAAGAAATGGGAAGACTCACACAAAAGAAGTTTATTGAATCCGTTTGCTATGGTGGGTAAGAAGTCTGAATTTTCAGGAAACCCTGATGCACAGGAATTGTGCTCTAAATTGGAACAACTAATATTTAAAGAGACTGCTGTTTTCTATAACATCGGAAGTTTAGAGAGATATTGTGAATTAGAAATAACTCCACGTGGGCTGAGGTCTATTAAAAAACCTTCCTCCCCTTTTGACCTGAAAGATGAAACCGAAGTAAAGTTTCATGAAAGGTGGATTGCAGCAGCTCATCGCTGCAGTCTAGAATGGGTCTCTATCTTGTTAGAACGAGATCATATTAAAAGAGAGAAGTTAATTATTGAAACAAAATCTACTTGTGAACAAATAGTTAATTTAACTTCCAATTCCACACTGGAAATTTTTTTGATTGATATCAATAACAAATTAACTAATTATGAGAAAGAACTCATTGACCGAAAAAAATACAAGCTTAATAGAGACATTCGTGATTATGACCACAAGAGGGCGTTTGTACTATTCAATAATTCAAGACCCAGAAGGAAAAACGTCACTTTTCAGAAAGGAAATCCGGTTTCGGAGCAGTACAAAAATAAGAGTTTTGCTTCAGGAGAAAGTGGTGCCTCATCTTTTGAAGAAGACGAGAGAGAAATAGATGAATTTCCTGACTTACCAAGAGCAGCAAACTCTGAATCCTTTCGGAAGACCTATACAGAACAACGGGGGCAATACAACAATCCCAGGAAGAGAGAATGGCAGAATTCGGAACGCCAAAGAGACCCGGGCGACAGACACTTTAAAAAAGGTAGATGGGCATGAACAATGCTCAGTGACTTTTTCTAATGAGTATATAATTAATCTATCTAACTATAGTTTTGATGAAATAGAGCTATCAGTACTTATGAAGGGACTGAAGTTCATACCAACATGCATTCCACGTAAACATGAGCTCAAAATAGAATTGTTTAATCTATACTGCAAAATGAATTTGAGGGATTTCTTCTTTTGCAAAACGGAAAGTATGAATGTTGAATGTGCGCTTGATAACTCTATGGTATGGAATAGTAGTGACGATGACAGTGATAATTCTTTTTATTCTTGTACCTCGGATAATGCAGATTACAATAATGCTTATAGTTTGTTTAATACTAGCAGTTTAAAAACTAATAATTTTTTTGTGCCTCCTTGCAAGAATGTAAATATCCAGAGACTAGATACTTTTCTTAATACTTTACTAGATAAAGAATTACAAGATTTTTTATGTATAAAACAATGTTTTAATTTGACTAAAGACCAATGGCATAAATTACAGCGACTAAGTAAGAATGATGATATTGTTTTCAAACCATCAGACAAGGGTGGGAAATTGGTGGTTCTTAATAACAGTGATTATTATGAAATGTGTATGAAACATTTGAGTAAAAAAGATACTTATTCAGTGACTAATAATGCTTTCTTATTTAAAGCGGAACAAGACTTTAAAACTTTATTGTATAAAGGTGTTAGATTGCATTATTTTACTAAATCAGATGTGGATAGTAAAATTATAGTTAAAAATAGTAAGGTGGCAAAATTCTTTTGCCTACCTAAGGTACATAAAAATGTGGAAAGACCTCCGGGTCGACCAATTGTGTCTGCCTTTGATTCTTTTACATACAACTTGTGTGGCTTACTACATGAACATCTTTTAAAGGAAGTTGTAAAATTGCCTTCATATATTCAGGATTCTTTTGATTTTCTGAATAAAATTAAAAATATTATATGGCTAGAAAATATGTATTTTATTACTACAGATGTAGTAAGCCTATATACGAGTATAATACACAAATTTGGTTTAGAAGCTATAGTAACATTTATGGGTGATAACCCTAAAACACATTTTATGGTGGAATTAATAGAATTCTGCTTGAACCATAATATTTTTGAATTTAATGGCATCTTATATCGACAACTTAAAGGAACAGCGATGGGGGCTGCATTTGCCCCTGCTTATGCCAATTTATTTATGGGCCTTTTTGAAAACAAGTACATTTACAATCATTCTTTTTTTAGGAAACATGTTATTGGGTACTATAGATTTATTGATGATTTAATTTTTATATGTAAGGGGGGACATGATTCATCTGTTACATTTATTAATGATTTAAATAGTAATGAATTTGGTATCAAATTTGATGATACCTGTATAGGAGATAAAATTAATTTCTTGCATATCACGTTAACTGGATGTAATGGTAATAAAATTATTACAAATATACACAGAAAATTCAATGAGATGAATTGGAAAATGTGTGGTACCAGTTGTCATCCGATACACACATTGAAAGCTATTCCCTATGGAGAATTTATTAGAATAAAAAGATTAAGTAGTGATGCATCTTTAGCAGCTAATGAAGCTTTAAAAGCAGCTAATTTGTTTATTAATAGAGGCTATAACAAATCAAATGTTATGAACAGCTATAATGAAGTGTTTGGTGATAAAAAATGTAAAAATAAATATAATACAGGGCAACATAATAATAAAGTACAGAATGGAGATAAATTATTTTTTGTAACTAAATATACTAATTTTTCTCCTATGATTAATAATATAATAAAACAATATTGGGATTTTGTTAGAAAAGAAATTATTTCACTAAAGAATGTAGAACTGGTGATATCATACAAAAGAGGTAGAAACATACAAGATTTTCTGGTTCACATTGTATATAAAGAAAAGCAAAACCCCATATTAATTAATATTAATGAAGTAGGTACTTTTTCATGTAATAAATGTTCCATATGTCCCTTTATAAATAAGGAAATAAGAGAAATTAATGGAAAAAAATTTACAAATAGAGCAAAACACTCCTGTCTTAGTACAGGGGTAATTTATGTTATCTTTTGCTCATGTAAGAAATATTATATTGGTGAAACCAAACGCACTTTATCTCAGAGAATAAAGGAACATATAAGAGATGTGAGAAGTAGAAAGATGAACAGTCCCATTGCAGAACATTTTAATAATGAACATGATGGTAGTTTAGAATGCATGAAAGTCTCTATTTTAGAGCATGTACCATTACATTTTAATAATGTCACTCTTCAAAAAAATGTGTTAAGACAAAAGGAGTCTTTGTTGATTATGAAATATAATACTTTAAGTCCTTATGGACTAAATAAGGAATGTAACTGGCACAGTTTTATATGATTAGTGTAACTTTAAAAGGTTAGAAGATAGTTTATAATTGAATAATTAATTGATTGCTTATATGAATTAATTGGTTTCTTTTTTTACTATATATACTACTTCAAATGTGCTTTTTGTTTTTCTACTCTGTAAAGGCTGTTGGCCGAGGCGCTAAGAGAAGTGCAATATATTTTTTGTAT
Source organism: Protopterus annectens (assembly GCF_019279795.1). Lineage (NCBI taxonomy): Eukaryota > Metazoa > Chordata > Ceratodontiformes > Protopteridae > Protopterus > Protopterus annectens. Next base: position 1,030,270,708 of record NC_056730.1, read on the forward strand.
TAAATATATGAAAGTTGAGCTGTTTCTCACTGGTATTCTTTTTTGTGGTCGTTGCTGCTATATTTATCTGAGTTCGTGGTGTTGTTGAGAAATAAATGCAGCTTTGTTTCCCCATCTTCAAAACAACAGGCAAATGACACATTTTGCAAACAAACCATCAGTGAAATACTAAAAGTGCTATCAAACTCTTCCTGAAACATGTGCACAGATTTACCATAGGATATTCCATTTTTAGGAATTGCCAGTCATGTCTACCTGTGGCAAGCACTCCTCTATAGGTGTGTATGGCCCATGCTAGAAGACCAACACCTCTGTGTCACTGACAATATAAGACATTTACATTTCACAGAAATAGATAAAGAAATCCAAAGAGGCAACGAAATCCAACAGCAAGGAACAGGCAGGATATAGTCAAATAACCCTTTATTGTAAACACTTTCGGTAGGGAGATTCTCCCCACCTTCTTCAGGCAAAATGTTACAACAATAAAGTATCATTACCATATTAAATAGTGTAATTGGTAATGACATCACAATCATTCCCCAACCTTTAAAAAGGTACACAACTTTTTCATACTTTAAAACTTATTTACATCAAAAAATTTTGTGCAAGCACACTGGGAGCATGAATTTCTGTTTCAAAGTGAACTCTACCGTGAAAATGTCACTTGGTACACAAGGTACCAAGATGACATGTTCTTTTTGTGGAGAGGATCTTTAGATAGTATTTCATTTTTTATCGAAAACATGTCAAACATGACACAATTTTTGGAATTTACTTATGCCACTGGTTTGAGTGAAATTTCCTTCCTTGACGTGAAAATAAGTAAAGATTTCAATTCTGGACAGTTTAAATCATGCATTTTTAGAAAACCTACTTTCTCGAATAATTATCTCCACTTCAACAGTTCCCATCCGATACACCAAAAAAGAAGCGTAGTAAAGGGACAATTTGTTCGGGCAGCCCGAATGGTGTCTAACCTATTAGACTTTAGAATTGAATGTGATAACATTCAATCTATGTTTATAGCAAGAGGATATCCAAGTTCCTTTGTGGATGATATAAAACAAGAGGTTTATACTAAAAGGGAATCCGGACATTTTGAACTACTACTTGGTGGGGGTAACATGGTTGTAAAGATCTACAACAATGATAAAACGTTTAACACTAGCTTTCTCTTCACTTATGACATTGATGCCCAGATTATTAATAACATTATCTTTAAGAACTGGAGAATTATTTCAGAAGATCAGCAGTTGGCCAAATTATTAGGGGAGAAGCCGATGATTACTTACAGGCGTGGACCAAATCTTAAACAACTCTTAGAACGAACAAAAATTAAAATAAATAAGAAGGGGCCAGGGATGAAGAGATGTGGTACATGCCATTACTGTAAATATATTTTGGTCAGTTCTACCATTAACATGGGTTGGCTAGCAAAAATTTTACCATTTAGGCTCTTTTAATTGTAATTCAAAGGGAGTGGTCTATACGGCAATATGTAAAAAGTGTCCAGCTTTTTACATAGGTAAGACCGATAGACCACTCAAGAAAAGAATATACGAACATGTATATGCTATGGGAAGAGGTGATTTGAACAACGCTCTTGCAAAACACATACATAACAACTTAGATCATAGTTTTTGTTTTGCAGTGGTACAACAGGTTGAACCACGTATTAGAGGGGGACCTTGGCAGTTGAAATTGGAACAACAAGAAGCTTTTTGGCAGATTCGTACTGCTGCCTATATGCCTCCTGGTCTTAATGAGATATTGTCCATTAAATGTTTCTTGAAATTGATGGCACTAAATAGATGAATTATTATAGTATACTACACTTTCTGGCACTTAGATTCATGTTTAACGCCTATTTTTATATGGCAACAGTTAGTTACTGTTATTATTTTAGAGTTTAAGTAGTTTCCAATTTTAACATAATATTTGTAGAGAAGTTCATCATATATTAAGCTTTCTCTATATATAATATAGCATGCTGTATTTGGCATTATTTATTCATTATTCATTATTTTTCTGCTTGCTTTGTCCTTCTGACTATTTAGTTAGTAGTTACAGAAATGTTTATAGATACACATATTAAAACCAACTGATTGTTTTTTATTATACAGATTGGTTTTAGTTTATAGAATACACTTTTTGATGTAAATAAGTTTTAAAGTATGAAAAAGTTGTGTACCTTTTTAAAGGTTGGGGAATGATTGTGATGTCATTACCAATTACACTATTTAATATGGTAATGATACTTTATTGTTGTAACATTTTGTCTGAAGAAGGTGGGGAGAATCTCCCTACCGAAAGCGCTTACAATAAAGGGTTATTTGACTATATCCTGCCTGTTCCTTGCTGTTGGATTTCATTGCCTCTTTGGATTTCTTTATCTAGTTTTGGTCTTTGTCGTGTTTACTAGTTTGTAATGTCAGAGGCAAGTGAATCCGCTGAGCAAGGTAGCGTGCGGATAAGGAACGAAAGTCAGCCCTTATTTTCTCAAAATGAAGAATTCCCTTCTGTCATTGAAGGACAACAGCAAGCATTGTTAAATAGGTCTGCATCGAGATTGATGCCAGCGACCAGTTCTATGTCGCAAAATGACTTGACTATCCTTATCAATTTACTTTTGATGAACGTGGACAATTTGTCTCAGAGGATTTTGAATTCTAGTGGTGGTAATGTCAATGTTGGTGCGCAAGCGCCAACGCCACTGACAACCAGCACCTTATGTATAATTTCCCAAGTAGGAAGGGGAAACACATCTGAGCTTGAAGAAAACAACGAACGAGCCAACGGATCTAACCAGCAACCGATAGCCAGCGGATCTAATCAGCAACAGAGGGTTGCTTCTAATGTGAACAGTAGAATTGAAAACAACAATTCCAACCTACCAGACAGAATGTCTAACACGATCTCACTACCAAGACTTTCTTCCTTTTTGCTAACAACAACTTTTTTTCAAGTGGACATATCAATGGTGCACATGCACAGGAAGAGAGGGTGAGTTAGTTTCTTGACAAATTAAACCTGTTTGATTTAAAACTGTTTCGCTGCAGGAAACTGCAGCTGGAGATTTCATATCTCCGCGAATGTGTGAATAAACATATTGTGCCTAAAGGCTTGCGCCAATGGTGTTACCCAGCAGGCACAATAAGGAATTCAGAATTCCATAAAGAACTCATAAATTTGTTCGATAAACAGGGCATTGATTTCATGGAGTGTCTTGTAAAACACTATTTGGTTGAAGTTAATTTATTACAGGAAGACTTGATTAAGTTAGAAACTTATTTACAAGGGCATGCTGACTTTAGTAGATATAAGTTTGATTATCAGAGAGTACTATCTAGTATTGAAGTCGCCATTGAAAAAAATGGTGGTAAATAAAAAACGTAAAATAGACAAGGATATCATTGAATACCAAAATAACAAGGCTTACCCTTCACCTCCACCTGGCCCAATTGCTGCCTGGAGACAACCATCAGAGGGAGGGGAAATTGACTCCAATGTTAATGTTATTAATGCTGGGGAAGAGAATGAACCACAACCAGTTCGTAGAAGTGAGCGCATTAGGAACAATGGGGTAAATAACAACCATCAGGGGAGGAATGGTAACAATACCGATGGTCAGGTTATTGATGAGATTGATAATGCAACTGTAAGTAATCAGGGTTTTCAGAGAGGCACTACCACCAGGAACATTACAATGAACAACAATTACTGGGGACGCAATCAAAAGAAGAAAAGGGGCAATCAGCACAGGCGTTAATCCCAGGACAAGATGATAATAATAATATCCTATCCCTTGGGCAGAAGCCAACCATTTTTCTTAATAGCAATGGGGACTTTAAAGTCTATAATTATGCTATTTTAACAATAGATGCAAGTATTATTGAATTTCTTGCTAAGGGCTTGTCCTTTGTCCCTGATAAAAATTGCAATCTTGTTAGTACTATTGTGGATTTAAAATTGTATGTTCGCAAACTTAACCTTACATCACTTTTAGGAAATACTCCCTCTTTGCTTAATACGCATAGAGTATCCAGTATTTTCAATCCACCTCTTAACAATACTCTCAATATGTTTGAGAGGATGTGTGAGTTGGATCTTAGGGCAATGATTAACAAACAGTATCACCCCTTTGGTAATAGGAAACGGGCCGGATTGAACATTAATGGCTCTGAATTGGCATTCATTGATTTACTCAACGAATGCCGTATTAGAGTTATGGCACCTGATAAAGGTGGTGGCCTGATATTCATGGATAATTTTGAATATGAAAATAAAATGATAGAATATCTTAAGACAGGCCCTTACATTCTTTCTAGTCTTAACGAGGTTAATACCGCAAACAAAAAAATCAAAGAAATACTGGATGATCTGTTTCTTGAAGGTACAATAGATTCTGATTTACTACAGTATTTGACAATGACAGCTCCAAGGATCCCAACTTTGTTTGGCACCCCTAAATTACACAAAAACTTAACTGACCCCCCTTCAGACCAATTGTGGATGGTAGAGGGTCAGTTACGTATGCGTGTGCCAAACTGGTTGATAATATTCTTAAACCTTTATTAAAACAAGAAGACCAAATTTGCAGGGATTCATGGAGCTTCCTTGAAAATATTGGTAAAATTGCCTTTGATCCCACTCTTATTTTTCTAGTAGTTGACATTAAAGACCTGTATACGGTCATTCCACATAGTGTAGGAGTTCAATGGACAACAGACTTCATGCTTCGGAAAGGGGCACCCAGTGAGCAGATGTATTTGGTGGAAACACTGCTAGACATTATCCTTGGTAACAATCATTTATTTTTTAAGGATGATTATTATATACAAACAACAGGGATTGCCATGGGTTCCCCCTGTGGGTGCACCTATGCAAACAGTGTGCTAGCACACTGGGAGCATGAATTTCTGTTTCAAAGTGAACTCTACCGTGAAAATATCACTTGGTACACAAAGTACCAAGATGACATGTTCTTTTTGTGGAGAGGATCTTTAGATAGTATTTCATTTTTTATTGAAAACATGTCAAACATGACACAATTTTTGGAATTTACTTATGCCACTGGTTTGAGTGAAATTTCCTTCATTGACGTGAAAATAAGTAAAGATTTCAATTCTGGACAGTTTAAATCATGCATTTTTAGAAAACCTACTTTCTCAAACAATTATCTCCACTTCAACAGTTCCCATCCGATACACCAAAAAAGAAGCATAGTAAAGGGACAATTTGTTCGGGCAGCCCGAATGGTGTCTAACCTATTAGACTTTAGAATTTAATGTGATAACATTCAATCTATGTTTATAGCAAGAGGATATCCAAGTTCCTTTGTGGATGATATAAAACAAGAGGTTTATACTAAAAGGGAATCCGGACATTTTGAACCACTACTTGGTGGGGGTAACATGGTTGTAAAGATCTACAACAATGATAAAACATTTAACACTAGCTTTCTCTTCACTTATAACATTGATGCCTAGATTATTAATAACATTATCTTTAAGAACTGGAGAATTATTTCAGAAGATCAGCAGTTGGCCAAATTATTAGGGGAGAAGCCGATGATTACTTACAGGTGTGGACCAAATCTTAACCAACTCATAGAACGAACAAAAATTAAAATAAATAAGAAGGGGCCAGGGATGAAGAGATGTGGTACATGCCATTACTGTAAATATATTTTGGTCAGTTCTACCATTAACATGGCTGGCAAAAATTTTACCATTTATGGCTCTTTTAATTGTAATTCAAAGGGAGTGGTCTATACGGCAATATGTAAAAAGTGTCCAGCTTTTTACATAGGTAAGACCGATAGACCACTCAAGAAAAGAATATACGAACATGTATATGCTATGGGAAGAGGTGATTTGAACAACGCTCTTGCAAAACACATACATAACAACTTAGATCATAGTTTTTGTTTTGCAGTGGTACAACAGGTTGAACCACATATTAGAGGGGGACCTTGGCAGTTGAAATTGGAACAACAAGAAGCTGTTTGGCAGATTCGTACTGCTGCCTATATGCCTCCTGGTCTTAATGAGATATTGTCCATTAAATGTTTCTTGAAATTGATGGCACTAAATAGATGAATTATTATATTATACTACACTTTCTGGCACTTAGATTCATGTTTAACGCCTATTTTTATATGGCAACAGTTAGTTACTGTTATTATTTTAGAGTTTAAGTAGTATCCAATTTTAACATAATATTTGTAGAGAAGTTCATCATATATTAAGCTTTCTCTATATATAATATAGCATGCTGTATTTGGCATTATTTATTCATTATTCATTATTTTTCTGCTTGCTTTGTCCTTCTGACTATTTAGTTAGTAGTTACAGAAATGTTTATAGATACACATATTAAAACCAACTGATTGTTGTACATAACTGTTTTTTTTTTTTTTTTTTTATAATACAGATTGGTTTTAGTTTATAGAGTAAATTTTTTGATGTAAATAAGTTTTAAAGTATGAAAAAGTTGTGTACCTTTTTAAAGGTTGGGGAATGATTGTCTGAAGAAGGTGGGGAGAAATCTCCCCCGAAAGCGCTACAATAAAGGGTTATTCCTCTTTGGATTTCTTTATCTAGTTTTGGTCTTTGTCATGATTTCACAGAAATAACAATAGAAGAGTGTACAGAGAAAAACAGTTGCAACATTAGCATTTGTGATGACAGTTAATAAGGCTGTGCGTCTGAGAAAGTAAAATACAGTGACAAAGTGTATGCCATCAGTACACTTCTAAGAAATAAATACACATAAAAGTAGCATTTGCTATATATATATATATATATATATATATATATATATATATATATATATATATATATATATATATATATATATATTCATATTAACAGATTTTTCTTACTGACATTTCAGCACATGCAATTTTTTGCTGACAAATGCAAGCATGCCTTCCCAAAGTAATATCTTCTTGTGTTATCCACATAAACAAGTTTTGTCACCTTCAGTTTCCCTAGCTACACAGTTGCTTTTTTAATGTAGATTCAGGGCTGTGATTAGTGTGAAGATGCAAATGATGTGTGAAATCATTACAACTGCTGAATCCCAAATATTTGGCTCTGTGTCGCACATGTAAACATAGTGCAGACACTCCCTCAGTATTGCTTGCTAATTTATTTCAACTGTAAATGATTACTGGTAGGGAGAAGGAAAACAACAGTAATTCAGATTAGCCTACCTCCAGTGTGTGTGTGTGTGTGTGTGTGTGTGTGTGTGTGTGTGTGTGTGTGTGTGTGTGTGTGTGTGTGTGTGTGAGTGTGTCAGCCAGGTTAGATTTACAAAGTGTAGAAGTAATTAAGTAATTGTATCAAGGTTTTAAATGTAAGTAAGCAGGACACATTTCAAAATTTCTGTTCAGTAGCATCCAACCTCACCTTCATTTTGTGACAAATGTATATTGTTGCCATTTAATGTCCTCACATGTATTAAGGACAATAATACAGACTGCATGTCTCAGATTACTGGTCAGATAAGACAAGAATGGGCAACAAACACAGAGAGATAAGACACAGATGCATTTATGGAAGCAATAGTCATAAATGGTTGTGTGATCACTCAGTGCGCTACTTCTGAAATTAATATATGTGTAAACAATCATATGTTTTGCTAGTACTGTGGATGATGTTGCAGTTGGTTGTATGCACACTGGTTTTAGTTCTCTGCTGCAAAGCAGTTTGTCTGGCAAAGAGGGTTAAGACAGCCTTATTGTGTTTTGAGGGCCCATTGGAGTGAAAGTTCAAATCAAGACCTGTGTAAAAATATTTCATGTATATCAACATAAATTTGTAGTGTGGTTCATTTAATAGGTTTATTTTCTTAATTTCATCTAATTTTCCCTTTTTTGTCTTTTTCTTTTTTTTAATGCCAGTGTTTCTGTGGTGAGCAGCTTAGCATAAACAAGGGAAACAGAATTGCAAGGAATGTTAAGTTTAGCTGTGCTTATCTCGTTTGTATGATGCTTATCAGTGGCACACACAGAAAGAAGACAGAACAACATCAGACAAAGTGTAGACAGTATAAAGGTAAAAAAGGATACATTTTTGCAGTTTTTGCTTTCCATCACGCAACTCTACTAAGTGACATTGAGAGGGGGTTAGTAAGATTCCTCAACACCTACAGCCATCGAACACCTGCAGACAAGACGTAGACAGTCATCAATTTAAAATGGATGCATTCTATTCATTCTGTTGGCCACCACACATTTAACTATTCATGTGGCAGCAGCTGTAAGTGTAAGGCTGTAATACAGATGGTCCTGTGTTCTAATACAGAAAGTGCAACATATTTTTTACTGTTGTGACAGTCTAGTTTATAGTAATGAACAGGAAAATATACAAGTGTTCTTTCAAAAGTTTTGTGTCAACTGGTTTAAGTATAGGTCTGTCATACACATGGTCCTGGGTTCTAATACAGGAAATTCCAGACATTTTTACTGTTTTTCCATTTCACATTATATTCAATTTCACTTATAATACTTTAGACATAATCATAAATAGTGGAGCTGATATGAATTATATGTATGAGGGATAAGACACCATTACTGTGTTTTGAAGTTTCAGAAGTATGACTGAGGGTATACTGCCTACTGTGTTTCTATAAGTTTAATTCTACTATCTGGACTTGGAGGGCCCTCATACTTAAATAATGCACATACACAATGAATATACATACAAGGACCTTGTCAGGTCACACACATACATGGTAAACACCTCAATCTGTCACCTGTATTTGTGAATGATTCATGACTATGTCTGAGAAGCAATTTGTCTGAGGCCAAGATGGAAAATCACCAATGTGGAAGAAAATGTTTTGTAAGTTATACATAAGTTATGAATCCCACACTGTAAAAATCAATTTTAGCAGTGTATAAACCCAAACAAACATGTGTCAGGTCAGGACATTCATGCCCCCAGTGCATGTCAGCAAAGTTAAATCAGCTAACAGTTACAGCAGCAGACACTCCTCAAATTAATGTCAAGTGTCAGATTAGCCTTCCAATTTCAAAAATTACTTTCCTCTCTGCACTCTGCTTAACATCACATAAACACAGTTGTTATTGTTTCTCAGGTTTGCGCACTACCAGTAAATGAGATGAATTGGCAGGAGATCATCATCTGCCACTGCTCTACTTTTGGGATTAGACATGTGTGTCATTTGAGGGGAAGGTTCCCAATTTTGGGCACAGAGGTGTGGTGTTCAGGAGTCCAGAGTATTTACTGGACTCTTGGTAAAGCTCCACAGCCAAAGGCTTTTGCAGGGGGACTATTCTGGCTCCCAGTACAAGTCTGAGGCTTGGAAAAGTCTGACCAAGGTTGCATCCAGTCCAGCTGGCATCCCAAGCACTGGATAACAGTGTAGGCACCACTTCAACAACCTAAAAAGGCACAAGAGGGATACACTCAACCAGTGATTGGATGAGTATCAAACTGGTGACATCCCATGGTTATGTAATTATGCTAATAAAGATAATTTAAGCATCCCTGTGACTAGCACTTGCTCTAAAACCTGCCAGAAAGCACTAGGAAGCATTAAACTGATACAAGCACTCACCTCTCCTTGTTAATAAGGAGAAATTAATTGTAGGTACCAAACAGCCTATAACTGCAAAGTAACTTGCTAAGGTAAAGGAAAATAGCTCTTGTACTTTACAAAAAAAAAAAAAAAAACAGGCATGCCCAAGGGTCTCCTGTCCACCTAGTGAATTTGGGCATACTGGGGCAATTGCAGCAACTGCCTCATGTACACAGACAACCCTCTCCTACCACCCATCACTACAACCTGTGAGAGATGCACTTACATAGCCAAACTGGAAGCAAAGCCCTCTCCACCCAAGATTGTGCTAGACAGTCAAGAGGAGAAGGTTAACACCTGCACTACACCTCACGCAATACATAGCCTTTCTAAACCCACACCACCAACACCTTCACATTGCAACACTAAACCCTCATATGCGGAGGCCCTTAACAGTAACCTGCCCAAGCAATAAGGACCTCCGAAGCTGAAACACAAACACCAATCACAACCAAAGTATCACATAGCTCACAATACCAATGTGCCACCCAACAACAGCCCTTAAGGCAAGACAATGCACCCAACACTTTAGTCATAGGAAATTCTATAGTCAGGCACACTGATATCACACTCACCAGGCTGAACAATGATGCACTCAAGTCACCCCAAAACAAGTTCAAATAAGACTCTGTCATTGTCCATGTTCGAGTGAATGACTTGAGACATACCTCCATGGACTATATGAAAAGAGACATGGAAAAACTCTCGGATCATGTGGCCCAGGTAGGTATGACCCTAGCCCTGAGTAGCATCCTGCCTTTGCCCAGAATGATCCACAGTATAAGGACAAAATGATTGACTTCAACAATTGACTAAGCTTCTGGTGTCATTCAAAGGGGATCCAGTATATGTCTGCCTGGGATGACATGATCGACAGACCATGATGGCTTGCCAGAGATGGTCTGCACCTGTCACCCCTGGGATTCAGGTTATTGGCTAAGGCTCTTGCCACCCCTATAGTGCCTTTTATAGGCACAGTTCAAAGGACAAAACCACCACCATAACAGGTACAAGCATGCAAAATATGAAGGTAATGCTACTCAATGCTAGAAGTCTAAACCTCAAAATGCACTTTCTCAAGGCACTCCTAAAAATGGAGAACATTGATATCTGTGCAGTAACTGAGACCTGGTTCAAGGCTCCAGAGAGCACCCCATGCAACACCAGGCTACAACTCTTACCACACTTTTCGACCACCAAACCAGGACTGAAACACTAAAGCTGGAGGATTGTCCATATTCACCAAAGATATTCACATCACCAAGTTAGTTGTCCAACACAATGCATCTGAAATTCTCCAGGTGCAACTAACACTAGGTAAGACTGCAATCCAAATTGTAGCTTGCTACAGATCCCATACCATGCCCCAAGATTCTCACTACACCTTTCTAAACATACTGGAAAATATTAAGATACAAACAAACACCCTAATACTTGGTGATTTCAACTACCCTGCTATTAACTGGGAAAACTACTCGTGTACCAACACCTTTGCCCAATGGTTCTTGGAATTTATAAATTCCAGTGCCCTGGATCAACTAATCCATAGTACCATCAGGGTCTCCAATATCCTAGACGAGGTCATTACCAACATGGGAAATTGATGCTCCACACCTATGGTCACCCCCTCGTTTGTCAGGTCTAACCATAAGCTAATCACCCTTGACATCTGCATCACTCCCCACCCCCCAGTAAGAAACCTCCTTAAAAAACTTCTCCAAAGCCAACTTCATGCTACTCAAGTCAGAAGTGACAAACTTCATGACACCCATGCAGACGGGAACTGAAAGTTCGACTGCTGAATTCCACACTAAGGCACTGTACAAGCATATCCACTTGTGCATGAATCATGCCATTCTAAATAGAACCAAGATGCTCTCCTCCAAAAAAAGGAAGCCAATCTGGTGGTCCCCTGTCATAAACAAACTTTACAACAAAATTAAGAAACTGTTGCAGAAAAGAGGAAAATCCCAGGATGCAGAAAAAACTCCCTTACCAGCCTCAATAAGAAGCTGAGATCCCTCATAAAATCCTCCAAAGCTAGTTACAAAAATAAAATTGCCAAAGATTCCAAAGACAACCACAAGGCATTCTATAGCTATGTCAAGAATTTAAATGGCAATGCTCAGATCTGCTCTGAGCTACAACAGAATGGCATTAAATGTACTGATCCCAAGGATATTGCCAATATCTGGCAGATTGATTCAGTGCCAACTTCACCCCCCCCTCACCCCCTAAATGGCCCATCTCAATCCTGGAAGATTGCCAAATTCTGGTAATAACAGCCACACAGGTAAAAAACGCACTCTCCAAAGCTAAGAATACAGCATCCATGGGACCAGATGATATCCCAGGCTGTGTACTACATGAACTACAAAATGAACTGGCACCTCACCTAAGTGTCATGTTTAATCATACTCACTTCAGGCTTCATGCCCACTGAGTGGTGCACAGCTACAGTTATCCCACTCCACAAGGAGGGATCCACCTTGGATCATGAGAACTATGCCCCATCAGTCTAACGAGCCTGATCTGCAAGGCCATGGAACGTATTATCATGGAACTTATAAACAAAGACATTGGCAACCTTAAAACACTGGACCCCACCCAGTTTGGGTTTGTGAAGGGCCAATCTCGTCTCCTGAACCTGAGTGACTTCTTCGACTCAGTCTCCAGAGCCACGGATGAGGGTAAGGCAGTCCACACAGCCTATCTGGATCTCACGAAAGCCTTTGACACCATCCCCCACTCTGGAATCATAGATAAACTTACTAAGCTTGGCATTAATCCCTACATTACTTGATGGGTTGCTAACTGGCTTACTGACAAAACCCACACTGTAAAAGTAGCCAACTCCAAATCCAGCTCCAGACACATGACAAGTGGAGTACCTCAGGGTTCAGTCCTGGGACCACTCTTGTTTGGCATCTACTTCTCTGAAGTACAGGCCAACACTAAGGGACTCTGGCTAACAAAATTTGCAGATGACTGCAAATGGGGAGCCATTACTGAATCCCCAAATGATGTGGATATTCTACAAAAGGGCCTTACAGAAACAGATGCTTGGTTTCAGAGCCATGGGTTCAAGCTCAATGCCAAGAAATGTATAGTAATCCCCTTTGGGAAAAAACATGAATCCATGAATTACCACATAGGGCACAGTACACTAAACACCAAAAGTGTGATAAGAGACTTAAGGACACTGGTGGACTATCGTCTCAGCTTCGATAACCCCATCACCACAACAGTCATGAAATACTTCTATGTGGCACACCTCATCACTAAGGGCTTTTCAACCGGAAAAAAGGAGGTCATTGTCCCACTGTACTCATTCCTCATTAGATCCATTATAGAATACAATGTCCCATTTGGTATGTACCTCTCAAGACATCTGCAACAACTGGGAAAAGCCGCAGAAATACCTCACTAAAAGAATCACAGGCCTAAAGCAGATGCCCTATACTGACCATCTAAAAAAACTCCAGCTATACTCTGTCACATATCGTCTACTCAGAGGCAATCTGTGCTTAACATACAAGGCCATGTCAAACCCAGAGCTGTTGGACATGCTACACTTAAAAAAATCCCAATCCCTCAGAGCCACACACTCCAGGGATCTAAACCTTGTCATCACAATGAACAAAACATGCTGGAGGGGTAGGTTCCTGACCCAGAAACTCCCCAGACTCTGGAATAGATAGCCCATATATGTCAAGCAGAGCGCCTCTTTGGCCCTCTTCAAAAGAAACCTTAACAATTGGATAGGAGAAAGGAAATTCACCCTGGGGATCAAGTCAGTCACCCTGCTAGACAGGGGTCCAGAGAAGTAAATATTCTGGGAAGAAATAGCCAAGGAATTGTTAGGGCTAGGCTTGTATAGGCCCTAGGGCCGATAGCCTAGTACCAACCTATGAACCTATGAATTTATAATACATAAAAAGCTAAATATATGTAAGACTGGTATGCATAATGCTCTTCTTTTCTTTTCTTTGCTTTCCTTTTTTTTCTTTTCTTTTCACAGCTAACCTGAAATTGATTTGAACAGAGAGGCTCATGCTGATCATATGGAGAAAGTGAGGGAAGCAAGTGGCATGCATGCAGCATGAGAGACGTATTATGGTAGCTTTAAAAGTTAAAGATAGTTGTTCTTATTTTCTATACAGTAGTAGCAAAGTAAGCATGCATACCCTAACTGTAAAAGCAAGCATGCATGCATAAGTCTGTAGCACAAACCAACTTTTGGAGTTAAATGGAAGACTGTAGTCAGAGGCTGTGGGTTCAAATACCATGAGTAACAACTATACAATACTGCAATTCTTTAATAATATAATATAAATTAAAATCTATACACATGGCATAAATGTCCTGCTGAAATCTGTATACTTAGACCAAGCATATGTGCAATATATGCACATTGCAGGGCTTACTTTGAGCAATCTGAAATTATAATTTGCAGCTGTAAGGATGTATACTTAAATGTAATACTTCATATAAAATAGTTGTATTATTTTAATAAGGCATTGTATGTCACATATGATGGTACTAATTTTATCTTTTTATTTTCCCTCATTCTAACCCTTCTCTCTCTCTCTCTTGTTTTATTTTCTGTTATGTTTCCACAAAATTTCTCCATGTCAGCCATCTGTAACAAATCAATAAAGGCTTCACAGCACAGTGATGTAAGCTAACACCAGTGTGTCAGCCTGCACCTGTACCACCAGCTTTAGCATCAAAGCTCAGCACATCTGGGCCCCAACTTAAGATTACTGCGTCTGCCACCCCTGCACTACCTGTGCCCTCAGGTAGCAATATCCAGCAACTGGTGCTGTGATACCCTCCTGGAGTACTGCCAGAGGTGGGGATTTCATCACCCAAAAGGAGATGCCAGAGTTGGTGCATAGGATTGTGCACCACACCATTGGTGTATTCTTACACCAGATGGAGAGACTGCTCTCCTTCATGGTCCATAGGAGGAGAATATGTAAAGAACTTCAGCAGCTACAGGAGTAAGGGGACAGTGATGACAGTCCTGCATGTGAGGACTAGATTCTCACTGTCCCCATGTTTGATGGGCATGAGCTTACATTGCCCCCTCCCTCAACCCAATCGTGGCATCCCCCAACCTTTTGTGTCTCTCACCATTCATGTGTCTTGTCTTGTTTATCCTGTTTGTTTGCATTTACTTCCTTACCTACCCAACTTACCTGACCCAGAAATAACAAAGTCAGTTACCCAGCATTCTTCTCTTACTGAATTAAAAAAAAAGTACACTTCTCCCACAAAAAAAAAAAAAATGTTGTTCCATACATAGCTCACCATTTTGTACACATGTCTTATTGACACATTTGATTTGGTCCAATTGGCTATACAACATGATTGTGTTGTTATGACCCATTTTATGGAGGTGACAGTCCAAATCCAGCTAAGAGTATGTACACATTTTCATTTTAGAAGAAATGGATAGCTATGGTTCTTTCCTACCACCATCCTGCACATTCCTGTATTGCTTTCCCTTTGTTTTTCCCCTGCTTGCCCCCATTTCAGCACTTTCCTATCTACCCAGTTTTAGCACCTATAATCTGGTCAAAAAATAGAATCACAAGCAACACACGTAAGTACTTAAAAAAAGAAAAAAACAATGGAGCCCTTCAATTTATGGCCTTTATGTTTGTGCAGAGTGTGTCATCCTGTGCCAATGCCAAGCAATAGTGAAAGGCTCTTTTTTTGGTGCAGTTACCACCATGCAATGCTGTTTAAACATACTCTGCTATATCAACCCACAGTAACACATGGTGATGGTAGTGTAAAGTATGACTTCATTGCACTATCACAGCTTATTTAAAAGTGTTATATAAACCTGGATTTGAACCCTATATTATCTGAGCTCAAAAAATGTGTCAATGCATTTACACCTCTTGCTACAGAGTCAGCTAATCAGCATGTGTGTTTCATACTCAGTATGAACTCTCATAATTTTAACAATAAGCCTCATGTTTGCGCATGGCTTAACTATGCACACTTTTCAGCCATTGAGCAAACCTGCTGCTCACTGTTGTGCTATGCACAGTAAATAATAGCATGTATTACTTTTGTTTACTGTCCATTTAGTCTTCGTGCCATGAAACTACATGTAGAAAAATAAAAAAAATGAAGGCCCCATCTAAGAAAATGTTTCATATTTACAATATAGTCATGTGTTACCTCCCCCGTGCACTGAATCCCTGGGATCTCAGTACTTATTCACAAATATATCAACAAAACTATATTAATTAATAACAAATGTTGTGTTATATACCATGCATATATTCAGAATGACAATATACATTCAGATTTTTAAATTGTACTAATGAGGACACCTGTTTGCATATAGTTTGTAAAGTTGTCTCTTAAAGTGTACCTGCATATTGGAACACAACCACAACAAACTATACATTGCACACTCATCAATCTGCTAATACACAGAACTTGAAATATCTTGTCAGCTGAATGTGCCTACACATATATTTCATGCAGGGCTCCCAACATCTTCTCTCCAAACATCCATTGCTGATGTCATCCACCATAAGCTGTCCTTCAGCCTTGTAAAAGTCAGACTTGTGCCATGGTGCTTGCATAATATACTGAGTTCTCTAGTCTGTGTACTTAGAGAGGTAGAGGTTCTAATATCACTACAATCAAATGGTGTATGTGTGTGTGTCTATCTAGTCAGAAGATCATAAGTATGTGTCTGACAGTTACCACTCAATCCAATGGACTGACAATATTTTGACACATACACATGCCCACACATTCATTTCATGTGGGTCTCCCAACATCTTCTCTCCAAACATCCAGTGCTGATGTCATCCATCATATTTTGTACCACAACTTTCTGAAAGTCAGACTTGGGCTGTGGAATTTGAGTAAAGTAATGAGTTCCCTAGTCTGTGTACTTAGAGAGGTAGAGGTTATGTTCTCACTGCAGACAGAGTATTTTACACCAGCATGTGGGCCCTACTGTTGGCATTTTCTCCTCACCAGGCATTGCTGATGTCATCACCTACAAACTGTTGTCTGACACTCACTATGTCAGACTTGAGCTGTGGCAATTGCCTTAAATGCAGAGTTCCCTAGTCTGTGTACTTAGACAAGTAGGGGTTCTATTCTCACTGCAGTCAACTGGTGTGTTTGTGCACTTGCTTGACATCAGACAGTGCATTTTACACCAGCATGTGGACACTGCTATTAGCATTTTCTCCTCACCATACAGTGCTTATGTCATCAGCTATTGTTTATTTGCAGATGTGCAGTATTTCCATTAGTGCAGGGTCAGAGACTGGTTTGTAGGCCATGCACAAGTCACCTCATCCTATATGATACAGATTACGGTGACAGGGCTTTCAGTCTATCCACATATGTCATGGTAGGATTTATAGGGCCTGTATTTTCTTGGTGAGAAATCATGGGCCTGTTCTATATGGACATTAGTAATATCCCAGCTGTGTGCAACAGACTTATATGTAAGTTGTTAATGCTACATCCATGTCTGTTACATCTGTTAGATGTCCTAAAAGAGGTCATTGAGGGCATGCATGATGACAACACCATGATCTTGTGGAACTTGACCAGGCCAAGGCATTTGACACAAGTCCACACTGAGGTATTCACTCAACACTGTCAGATGTGGCCATAAACACCTATATCACCAAGTGGATAGATTACTGGATCACATATATGGCGTCTAAATATGTTGAAATATGTGAAGTGCCATATATCTCTGGACTAGTGATCAGGTCCGTACATCAGGACTGTCTACTAAGCCCTTTCCTGTCTATTATTTAAGTCACAGACATCAAGAATGGCATAGACATACTGCTGCCTGGAGGACTAAAGGGCAATCATTGACTCCAACAGTGATAGTAGTAGTGTAACACAGGCAGTATCAACACGCACCAAAGACTGCTACTACAGCCATGACAACACATGAGATGAAACAAAAACATGGGGGAATTTGTTACATTATGAAAACAAACACACAAACCAAGTATAATGTAGACATCACACCCTATAAACAGACCAATATGTATGCGACCTGTGTTTTGGGGTAGATGGTATGTGGAACATCTACCAGCATGTGGCCAGAGTGGTGACTACTCTCTTGTATGTAACACAGCTACTGAGTTTGTGCAGGGCATCCATTTCAAAGGCCATAATACCTCTGTAGCTCACAGCTTTCATCACACCAATAACTGAGTACAATGTCCCTTCTTCATGGACCTCCCTACACACCATCCAGTGATGTGTAACTGAAGTGTAACACCTTTGCCATGGTGAGCTGTCACACATCTTATTGGCTATACCTAGGTATTCTTTTTGTTGCATACACTTTACTGTGTGATGGTGCAGAACACCCATCAAGGTGTTAACACCAGATGTCTTATACACAGGTCAGGCATATTTTTATCATTCAGAGGAGAAGTTGTGGATACCAATTAATATAGAGCTGAAGGACTTTATCTGGGAGGAAAAGACAGCAAGAGTCAAGTGGGATAAGCTGATTCTTCTGTTAGAACAGGGTGGATTGGGTTTATCCAATTTGAAGGGGTATTTCAAAGCTACACAATTAAGACTCCTATACATAGTAGAAGCAGAAACTAAATTTCAAATTGGAAAGGGATGATGATGAAATGGGGGGGGTCAAGAAACATAGAGAGACTTGGATTTTGGATGCAGGCCTTTAAGGAGAATAGCAATAATTATATATAATATTATATCCATAAAGTAGCTGAAAGTATTCTAAGAACTAAGCCAACATGGGATAGGAGAAAGGACATTCTGCCAGTAGGGATAACTGCAATTAGAGATATAGACAATAGGCAATAGGAGGATGGAATTTTTTGGAGAAAACTGGCAAAGGAACCAAGTTATTGGGAGCAAATAACTAGAGAGGGAAATATGATATAATGGGAAGTTACCAAGAATTTATTTGAACTGCAGGTTAGAGATTGCCTTCTCTGTCAGGGATTGATATCAGATGATAGGCAAAAAGAAAGAAACGGGGGGGGGGGGTCCTAAGCAAAAGACGAGCACTGGTAGAGTTTCTAGTAGAATCTTAAACAGAAGCTGCCATTAAAAAAGAAATAATTAGTACAGTATATAAAATATTGCATGATAACTATAAGAATCAATCAGAGGATGTTAGAAAAGATTGGGAAGAAAGACTGGATAAGCAATTCACAAAGAAACAATGGGAAGATATATTTATGTCTCCCCAAATATGCAACAAAATCTAGAAGATTTAGGATTTTTACCTGAAAATGTTTGCATAGATATTTTTATAACCCAGGTAGACTCCAGAGAATTTTCTCTCAGCAGACAACAAATCTTGGAGACGTGACAGGGAGGAAAGCGGTAACTGGGAACATATTTTATGGGACTGTAGTGAATTGGCTGACTTTAAGGATTCCCTGTGGGATGCACACTCAGAGATGTTGGGTGAGCAGATTGGTCTGAAGAGGGAGATGATTTTTCTGAGCTATGACACAGAATCAGAATTGCCTAGGCATGGTAAGGCCTTGCTGTGTCTAATAATGGTGGCTGCCATAAAAGCAGTTACTAGAAAATAGAAATCAAAATCTAAACTAATTATACTAGAAGTAGTAACTATAGTAACATAGATAAAACAACTGGAATTGAGATCTTTAGAAAAGGGTAGGACTAAACTACATAGGAAAAATGGAAATTGTAGTAACAATAAATTCAAGGGATGGATGAGGTTTAAAAGGTGGCAGGACTTAAATGAGCTATGTGGTGATAGACTGAAAAAGATTGGGTAGATTATAAGCAATGTATAATATTTGCAACTGGGAATGTGTCAGTATGGGTTGTGATGCAAAATGCTTGCAACTAGGATTGTGTCAGTGTGTTTTTTTTTTCAATTGTATAAATGTATGATTGCCTCTGTAGTAAGTGATGGTTTAATAAAGATGTTTCTTGTTTAAAAAAAGGCAGGAATTGAATAATTTATTTAATGTTGCTTAGGGTATATGATATATAGCAATATTTATGAAGAAAAATGTTGGTTACATTAATGATAGTGTGATTACTTTTATATGAATGTAAATTTGCCTATGGCACAAGTGATAATTCAATAAAGGTGTTTGAAAAAAAAAGGTTTTACACCAGATGTATGTGTGAAACCTGTTCTGGTGAATCACACAGTACAAACATAGCTGTTTGACAACATTGACGGCATGGTGAGCTTTCATTCGTGACAGCGTGGAATGTGTTTTTATATATATATATATATATATATATATATATATATATATATATATATATATATATATATATATATATATGGATCTAGGACTATTGAACGAAAGTTCAATAGTCCGAATCCACAATCACTGAACACACTTTAACGAAAGCGCTTTTGTTAAAATGCATTAGAAAAAAAAAATAAATAAATCTACTTTTATGCAGGGGGGCAAGCCCCACACCCCCCTACTTTAATATTCTCTCTCTGAGTTCGCACTACAGTGAGGAAAAGGGAATATTCCCTTATCTGCACCATAATACGATCTCCGCAACAGTCATAGCCCCACGACTCCCTCTAGCTGCAGGCATACTTCCGTGAAAGTGCTTTTTCAGTAAAAAGCACTTTCGTGGAAGTATGCCCGGCTATGTGTGCATCAATGAAAAGTTCCTTCGAGGATCAGTACTGATCTCATATATATATATATATATATATATATATATATATATATATATATATATATATATATATATCTTTAGTTATATATACATATATGCCATCCACACAAGTCAACTAGCCTGTAGTGATCATAATGTCACATACAGGTATAGCAGTGTCACTCTTAAAACCTCCAGCAGGACAGTGTGCTTGATTACCCTCATAGATTGCTTACATTATAATAGTTGTACAAGCGTGTTCATACAGAACCATCTGTGATCACTTATAGGTTCATAGGATCATAGGTGTTTACTAGGCTAATAACCACAAGGGCCTTTTTAAGCCTAGCCATGCATCCCAAATCACTGACATGTTCTGATACCCTTGATAAATGTAAGCATGGGCCTGGGAGATGAACCATTTATGGATTACCTGTTTGCATCAGAGACATAGGACCCAAACTAGGGATGAATTTCTGTTTTCCCATCCAATTGCCCAAGTTGCACTAGAATTGGATTAGTGAGGAACTCTGCTTCACATGGATGGGGAGCCTGTTCCATAGACAGGGTAGCCTCTGGGATACATACTTATCTCTCTAGCAGGTTCTATTTATATCGCAGGCAAGGTTTAAGTCTTTAGAATGGGTAATTCTGGTACTGTTTGTTTTGTGGATATGCAGGAGGTCCAGCAGATTGGGGTCTGACAATGCCCATTATGCCAGGCATAGATCTCCCATCAAAAGCCTGTAGGAAACAGAATACTGGGATAGGGCCTTGAGATGGTCTGCATAGGACATATTACTTATGCCCTGTATTCTTTTAGTGAGGAACCTCTTTGGATGTTCCAGTCGTTGGATATGCCTGGATAGGTACATACCAAAGGGGGCACTGTACTCAATGATAGGCCTGATGAATGCTGAATACAGTGGAACAATGACTTCCTTGGACTTAAATACCATACCTTTGTTTATAAGTTGCACAAGATAGAATGATTTCCTCACCACTGTCAAAATGTGATGATCAAAGGCTAGATTACTATCTGTGTGTGTCCCTAAGTCCCTGACTACTAGGTCAACTCTAAGGGGTGTGTTGTCAATATGATAGTTACCAGGGATGGATGTCTTCCCAAAGGATACTATTATGCATTTCTTGGCATTTAATTTTAGTCCATGACTCTGACAACAGTTGTTTGTCTGTGTCCGCCCCTCCTGGAGAAAATTTGTGTCAATGTGAGATTCAATGACAGCTCCTAATTTGCAATCATCTGCAAATTTAGTCAGCCAGAGACCACTGACATTGGCCTTGACTTCTGACAAGTAAATGCCAAAAAGGAGCAGTCCACAGACTGATCCCTGAGGGATTCCACTTGTGACTGGCCTCTTTGTAGAGGAGGACTCCCCATTTCTAACTTCCTTTGTCCTGTCTGTGAGCCAGTTGGCTATCCACCAGATGACATATGGGTTTGTACCTAACCTCTTGAGTTTGCCAACAATGCCCAAGTGCGGTATTGTGTCAAATGCCTTGGCTAGGTCAAGGTAGGCAGTGTGAACGATTTTGCCCTCATCCATTGCTTTGGTGACCTTCTCAAAGAAGTCCACCAGGTTGAGTAGGCATGATCTGCCCTTTATGAAACCAAACTTGGTTAGGTTCAGTGTCTGGAGGTTTACTATATCTCCATTGATAATCTCCATGATAATTCTTTCCATGGCTTTACATATAAGACTAGTAAGACTTATGGGTCTGTAGTTTCTAGGGTCTGTAGATGGCCCACCTTTGTACAGAGGGATGACTGTTGCCTTTCTCCATTCATGAGAGATGAAGACTGTTTGCAGAATACAGTTAAATAGTAATTCCAGATGCCCTGTTAGGTCTGGTTTCATGCTATTTAGAAGGCATCCTAGGATATTTTCTGAGCCCATTGATGCAGTATTCTTGGTCTTAAAGAAAGCATTAAGGAGCTGTTATACTTGATGATATTTCCTGACAAAAGCTTGAGGGGGAGAGAGGAGTAAAGTTGGAGGTAATTTTATCAGCCAGGAGGTTTGCTATATGTTCTGGCTCAGTATAGGTGGCTCCATTTACAATGAGCTCTGCACACAAATGTGTATTGCCTTTGAGGTTGCGGACATAGCTAAAAAATGCTTTGTGGTTGTCCTTGTCCTGGGAGGCCAAATTTCCCTCATATTTGTCTTTGGTAGACTTTATTTGTCCATTGAGTTGTTTGTTTAGTTTAATGAGTGTGCTTTTATCCTGCTGAGTGCTGTAACTCATAATTCTTGCCATGATTTTCTTCCTCCTGTTATACATCAGAATCACATATGTTGTGTCAGAGACATGGGCTTACTAGTGGTATTATTCTGATTTTGTCCATGATTGTGCATGCTTCTATAACTGTGTCCCACTTGTTGGAGACCTCTATTGACATTACATTCGTATTCAGGAAAATCAGTTTGCACAGCTTCACAATATGCACCCAATACCAAGTGTATATAACATCCCTAATAGATGTCCTCTTCATTGTTCATGTCACGGTGCTTACTTCACAAAGACATCTTCTCCATTGTTATGTCACCTTGTCTGACAATCACATAATATACACTTTCACTGTGAAGTCCGTATCGTACCATATTGATAAGTGAATAGTCTTCCTGCTACAACTGTCTCCCATTTACATGCCCTCTTCTGCTGTACATTACAACACAGACTTCCCTTGACTGTTTATTTTAAATGGCAGTCTATGTACCCTTATAGATCATTTACTCAACTTTTATACAGAATGCGTGAAATGGGATTTCACAATACTCTGCACCATATACACTGTCCTGTACTGTGTTTTGACCATACACATTAGTATATAATATACCCTGGTAATCACTGTAGGATTTCACAAAATCCTGATAACCTACATTGCTCTACTGAAAACAGGTTTGCTAGTTGGGTTGTTGTCCACAGTTTCCTGGTCACAAAATTGTGCTTGTTTACATTTAAACATGGTGTGAGGCATGAATATGTAATTACCACTGCTGCTCAGCATGCAAACACTTAAACTCCATGAAGGCTTCATGTGAAGCCTACACGGAGTTTACTGAATCCCACTGGCAGACTTTTTATATATTAAATTTACTAAACTATTTAATATACTTCTTAAAGAAATGTATCTTTGCTATTTGAATATTTTAAACTTAAATGTAGAAATTATTAGAGATGCATTTTCTTCACTCAACTCTAAAACAGAGACATTTTAGTTCCATATCATGGAGTCTTTCATATTATTGCCAGAAGTCCAAAATATTATTAAGAGTTCATGGAAAAACTTTTTTTCTAGACAATATATATATATATATATATATATATATATATATATATATATATATATATATATATATATATATATAAATATTTATCTTTTGTGGACCAGGTTAGTCATACTAGGCTAGTTGCCTTTTTTCAGGGGTGACCATAGGTGGCATTTATAATGCTAGGGAAAATTTGGTCGGGGCACAAGTGAACATTCCCCACTTCAAAAGTGACACTGTAAGGAGTGATGGTGACTGCAAGAACAGATGTTGGGGGTGAGGGAATGAGATATGGACAAAGATATTAATTGTCTGATAAAATCTTGCAGTCAGGTGAACTGAGTCATCATCAGTTTCTAATAATGTTTTGCCAGGCTGCAAACATTGAAAATAGTGAGATTGCTGAAAAATTAAAGCTGCTAAAGAATTAATGTTATGACAGCATCCTGATGGGGGATGATATACTAAGAATGATCTCGGTTTAGTTTTGCAGACTATGAACGTGAGCTGCTCATGTAGCTAAACTGTTCTCAAATTGCATTCATGTCAGCACTGTGTTCAGAAAAATTAACAGTAATTGAGATAATCTATTCCTCATTCAGTGCGATGGTGTCTTGTAACATCCAGCTTCTGTGAACAGAACCATATATGTCGCTGTAAGTTATGGACACAGAAAGGTATGTGTGAGGCCCATTATTCCTTGTAATTAGATATCACTAGTTAAAGACATACATCTTCCCTGGCCATCATTGCATCTGTTAGTGGGGCCATCACAGTCCCTCAAATCTGGAGTTAGAGTCTGTTGTACAATTGACTTCAGTATTTCATGACAAAGCAGTGCTTCACAGCATTGTAAATAGAATATAATATTAACAAACTGCATTCCTCAGACATATAACCTGTCCTCTGTCACCTATCCTCTCAGACCCTTAACACAGTGGTGTGATACTCTGACCAGGTCCCTGACACTATAAACAAAAAGGCTTTGTTTAACCCTAGCCAACTCTGCAGACCACCCACTCCCTTTTAAGAACGCTGCTCCATCGGTGGAATTCCTCTCCAGTAACAGTGCAGTTATTGAATAACGTATGTGAAATTGTATAGATAAGTAACCCTGACCTTAATACTTTTGTGCCTCTTTAAAGTACTGCTCCTGGTCAGCTACAGCAGATCTCTGCAAACCCCCACCCCACTACCTTGTCTCTCTTAGGCCATTAAGCTGTTCTTCTACCAACCTACCCTCATAACTAGCCATTCTCTCTGCTAACTCTTTCCCTTGACTCTCCTATCTCCTACTGTAACAGCCCCTCGTACCTCTACCTACCTCTTTTGTCTGTCCTCTCACTGACTTCCTTCACCCACACAGTCTCTCAATTGACAACCTCAGACCCAGTCCCTCCCCTTGCCCTACCAGAGTCTCCTCACTTACCTCCCTAGCCTAGCTCCCAGCACTGAGACCGCTCAATCCCTCCCCATATATTTGGGCATAGATAAACTGAAATAGCAAAATAGTTAACCATTAAACTGAAAAGCCTTCCTCTCCTTTACTGTATTATTTAACTTCTTATTGATTGTTTTAGGTGCTATCAGTGCTATCCCACTCCATTTGCTCTGCTCCACTCCCATACCCTACCCACCCACCTCATAACACATAAACTTATAGTTACAAACTACACCCTCCTTTGATTCTCATTGTCAATCTCCCAATCAAATAAGAACTACCACCCCCCATACCAGCACACTTTACCACATCCTAATCACTAAACCCTTTAACAATTCCACACCTTTATACTACTCCTCTCTTTATAGCTAAATATTCTACTCCTATATACAGCCCATTCCTTCTAAAAATATAAAATGTACTACCCACATTATACCCAACTAAAAGCAGTATTGTATCCATTAACTATCTTCTCTCTATTCCTGCTTGCAATCTTCACCACCTACAACACACAACTTTTTTTCATCACAATGGCAGATAGAATCCATAGCCAATACCACAAAACTAAGACATTTCACTATATCACCACGTGACCTTACCTCCTCCCAATCTATTTACTACTTCTATAATAAACCAACAAACAAAACTAACCCCCACTCTTCCCAAAAACAAACTAAAACAATATACAAACTAACTAAACTCTACCTATTCCTATTCAAAAAAATCACCTGCTGTGGAGATATACACCCTAATCCAGAACCCAATTCATCAACCCACACCAACTTAAACTAATCAAATCCTGTATTCCAAAGACCTACCTCTTCTCTCCTCTTCTTAAACATAAATGTAAGAAGTATACTTAACAAAATTCAAGACCTTCATGCCCTCCTGGCTCTATACAAACCTGATATAGCTGTGTTAACAGAAACTTGGCTTAAACCAGAACAACACAATAATGAGATTACTCCCCCAGATACAATATTATACATAATGATAGGGCAAGGAAAAAGGGAGGAGGTGCAGCCATAGTATTCCAAAATCATCTCACTATAGAACAATTTGAGTGCAATTGCCAAGAAGTCAAAAATATAGAACTAATTTTTGCTAAATTAAAACTAAACTCCAGCAGATATATAATTATTGCAGGTGGCTACATCCCACCAGGCAATAACATTGCCATAATGGAAAGTCTGCTATACTGGATGTCTACCTCCCTTCCACAAGAAGCTATACTTTTAGGAGACTTTAATATTGACTGGTCTGATTGTTCCAGACACAATCCCTCCACCGACATTAACCTACATGGATTTACCCAAATCATATGTATTCCCACTAGAATTGACAAGACATCCAAATGACAGTCCATCTTATATTGGATACTGCTCTCTGACCCCACTCTCACATAACAATCAGGCTGTCTTCCAGACAGTCTGAGTGACCATCAAGCAACATAGCTTATTAGGAACAGATACCACCACATAAACTCATCCTCAGAATAGTACATAACAAAAAGAACTTCAAAGCTAATGACCAAATCAATGCACTAAAATGCTGTAATTGGTCTCCCCTAAAACAACTATCTCTAGACGAAGCCGTGCAATACTTTAACTCAACTTTACTCAAAATTCTGAACTATTATGCACCCCCCCCCCCATACCACTAGAGTCAAAACTAACCACGCCCCTTGGCTAACAAAAGACACTAAAACTATAATGAAAGACAGGGACAAAGCCTGGTTACAATTTCATAAACATAAAACCACTACCTTGAAACAAAACTATTTAGAACTCCGCAACAAAGCCAAAAAACTAATTAAACCTGATAAAACCAATTACTTTAAAACCTTGGAAGAAAACGAGCTGACAAACGAAAAACTGAAGAAAAGAACCCACTGTGAACAACCACCAACACTTCACTCAGCTCGATGAAGAAATAAATATAAAAAGCCATTGTTATTCACTTTAATACCAAAACAAAATAAAATTAAGCGCTTTTCATTTGGGAAATATCCGAACTTCTTCAGGTGTAGAGCAAGAACAAAAACAGTCAGCCCAGCAAAAATCCACTCTATATCATGAAAAGTTAAATTGATTAATTCCCTACAAGTGGGTCACAGCACTCATTTAAAATTACACTTCACAGTTGCATTGTTTTGCTAACAAGACCAAAATGAACCTAAAAACTTCAAGACTTTACAAACATCATGACACAATAGAAATTATTACTTTTGCTAAGAATAAATAAAAATATATGTGCATATGTAATAAAAAATAAAAACAATAATAATAATACTAACACCCATCCCTAACCTAATTACTATGCAATATTATGAAAACATAATCTATACAAAACATTAATTCATGACTTCATTATTTCATATTAATACTTTGTCAATAAAATAAATAACCAACCATCCAAACAAATAGCATGTGAAAATACCTAAGAAATTACCTAAAACATTTTTACCTAAGCAAGCTTTTTAATTTTAATATACTTGCTAAAGAATACATTTCATTGATACCTGGGGGGGCACAGGAGCTTAGTAACAACTGCCATTTAAATTCATGTTCTTCGAGGTGTAACTTAACAATGTTACTGTCTAAATACCTCACATTCTCATGTGCAGCTACCTGTGTTATGACTCTAAATTTAAAACTATGGCCGTGGTTATCTTTACAGTGCCTAGCTAGAGCATTATCCATTTTTTGTTTACTAATGGCATAGATGTGCTCGTAAATCCTGTCACACAATCTACGATCAGTTTTACTGACGTAGAAACCCGGACAGGTATTGCACTGTGCAAGGTATACCACTGACCTGGAATTACAATTGAACTTGCCCTTAGTATAAAAATTGTAGTTCCTTACTCGAAAATTTTTACCTGTTTCAATATAAATACATTATCTGCATGCATCACACCTATACATTCCTACATGCCTATTGGATGGTTTTATGGTAGTTTCCATCAACTTCTTTAGGTTTTGTCCCTTCATATATGTAATAGTCAGAGATTCATCTAATTTAGCAGAGATCTCCTTATCCACTGAGAAGAGGTGCCAGTATTTTTTACCTATTGACCTAGTCTCCTCAGCCTCAGGGCTGTATGTAAAAACAAATGAAATTGAGAAGGTCCTGTTCTGATGATTCCTTCCTTCCCCTAGTTCATTAACCACATTTGTAAGGGGAGGACTCAAGGTGCCTATATTAAATGGTTCATTTATAGGACAGTTGTTCAAAAATGGCTTGTATACACCTTGGGACCTTTTTAACTGGACTTCATTTATAATACCAACCATAAATTTGGAAGGGTAACCCCTGTTAAGGAACATATTCCTAAGATTTAAACATTCCTGTTGAAAGTCAACTTCACCAGAAACCATCTTGGCTGCTCGAACCAATTGTCCCTTAACAACAGATTGTTTTTCTGTTGTAAAGGATGTGCACTAGAGAAATGCAAAAAAGAGTTTGAATAAGTACTCTTTCTATAAATCTTTACAGTGTATTTTGATTCCTGAATATTTTTTGTAAGTTCCACATCCAAATAATGGACTGAAGATTCCTGATAATCCTTGGAAAACCTCAGAAACTGAACCAAACTGTTGAAAAAATCAACAATATTGGTAGCCAGGGTCATATCACCATCAATAATCATAAAAATATCGTCCAGGAATCTAGTATAAAAAACAATGTTTTTCATCCATTGACTAGTAAATACATAATTTGATTCCCAAGAGGCCATAACCAAATTCGCAAAACTGGTTCCACAAGTGGACCCCATTGCCACTCCTATCCTTTGGAGGTAAAACTTGTCATTAAACAGAATGTAATTGTTTTTCAAGATGATTCCCCAAAAGGTTCTCAATAAGACATAACTCATTTTCTGTAGCTCCCCTAGACCTGAAAAATTCCAGTACCCATTCTGTACCTATATCCGGAGGATGGATGAATAAAGATCACAAACATCCACTGTTAGGAAATTATTTTCCTCTTTGTACGCCAAAGTATTGATTTGTTCCAAAAAGGACCATGAATCCTGGCAAATCTGGGTCTCCTTACTGACAAATTTCTTAAGGATGGAATCCACTACTTTAGCACATGGGTAGGTAATGGATTGCCTGGCGTCCACGAGTGGGCGCATAGGTGGATCCAAAATCCCCTTGTGGATCATGGGAATGCCAAAAAGTAAGGGAATCCTGGGTGCTGGCATGGACAAATAATGATTAAGATTAATGTCAGTTAAACCATCAATAAATAAGTCATTAATAAACATTTTGATCCTGTTATAAGCTATGTTAATTTCGTTTAAACTGACCTCCACATAAGTATCCTTCTCTAATAACTGATTAATTTTGTTGTTGTAATGTAGTATGTCCATGACAACCAGTCCACCCCCTTTATCTGGTTGCATGATACGAATAGGGAGGCTCCTAAAATTGGAAAACAACGGCATTTCTTCAAGAGAAATATTAGGGTTACAAACACTTCTTTTACTGCAACAGACCAACTTTCAAAGTTCAAGTTCACATAACAATTCAAACATACCAACTAAGGGATTAACAGGGGGGTTAAAAGTGCTAGCAACTCTTAATTCTTGATTACTATAAGCAGAATTACCCAACAGGACTGTTAAATTTAATTTTCTAGTAAACAATCTGAAATCAATCAATAATTCAGATAAATTACTTTTGTTCGTAGGTACAAATGTCACTCCTTTTGCAAAAAGTTCCACTAGTTGTTCATCAATGGGATACTCAGTGTAATTAAACACTTTATAATCACCTTTTTTTATTTACAATTGTCCTACATTGATGAACTGCTTCCATCACTGCTGGGTTGTCCACTTCTGACCCTAAGATCTCTTGTTGCTGCGTGTGTTGTACACCCTCCTGGACTGCATTGAATTCGAGTTCCAATTTCTCCTCCCCCCCCCTGGAAGTTTCTTTGAAACTGTTGTGGTTGGTTATTATGAAACTTGTTCTCATTTCTATCATCAAAAGCATCTCGCACATTCCCCAAACCAGAATTTGTATTTATAAAGTTAGCACTACGAGTGTTATGTTGTTCACCAAGTGTATTAGTTTCAGACTCCCGCTGGTCTTGTCCATCAACATAACTGTTTTTATTCATGCTTGGCCTCTGGTTATGTTTATTATATATTTCTGCAGAGACCTGGGAGGTTGGAGGTTCAGGAAAAGCTTTCCCTTCAGCATAGGCTTTTAAGTCCCTTTGAAGTTTCTTGATCTTTGTGGACTTAAGCCTCTCCAGCTGTTGTGCTATGCTGGTAAAAATGCGATCATAATCAAATTGGTAACGTTCAAAAACCATGTCCGACTTGATGTCCTGTTCAAGTTCCTTAACTTTCCCTGCCAGAGAACTGATTTGCGACTGGTAATGCTTAGACATAAGCCTAAGTAAATCCAGCCCCTGGTTGTTGAATAAATCAATCAGTTTCTTGTAAAACAGTGACCCAGGAATCAAGCCTGTTGGAAACTGCCAGTATCTCAAGCCTTTCGGCACTATGCTATCTTTCAAGCATTTGTCAAAATAATTAAGCTCCAACTGGAGCTTCTTTACTTTAAGTAACTTGACATCAAACAGTTTCAGTTTATCACTAATACTCACATGGTTACTGGCCGGCTCCACAGTGTCCATTTGGCTCCATTGAGCTTCCAAATCAATTTCGTCTCTAAGCCAATTTGTAACATCCTGTGTGCCCATAAGCCCAGGAACCAAGTGGGTATGTCTGCATGAAAACTGCTGCCCTTGCAGATCAATTGAAGGAACGTTACTCACTGCTGCTCCTTTTGTGCATTGGCTGGGTGTCACTTGAGGTTGGATAAACCCCCTGGATGTCTGGTTGAAGTTCTGGTCAGACCAGTGGCATTAAGACCTTCCATATCTCCCCTGCTGGACTGTGAAAGTTGTTCAACTCTAGCAGTTAAACTCTCTAGTCTGGTATTCATTAACTCAAGAAGTTGAGTTAAATTTCTGGTTTCCTTTGTTTCACTTTGAACCAATGCATCACCTGTGCGGGTGTTGTGCGAGTTGCCTGTTGCCATACTCCAAGTAGAAAACGAACTGACAAACAAAAAACTGAAGAAAAGAACACACTGTGAACAAGCACCAACACGTCACTCAGCTCGATGAAGAAATAAATATAAAAAGCTGTTCTTATTCACTTTAATACCAAAACAAAATAAAATTAAGCTCTTTTCATTTGGGAAATATCCAAACTTCTTCAGATGTAGAGCAAGAACAAAAACAGTCAGCCCAGCAAAAATCCACTCTATATCAAGAAGAGTTAATTGATTAATTGCCTACAAGTGGGTCACAACACTCATTTAAAATTACACTTCACAGTTGCATTGTTTTGCTAACAAGACCAAAATGAACCTAAAAACTTCAAGACTTTACAAACATCATGACACAATAGAAATTATTACTTTTGCTAAGAATAAATCTAAATATATGTGCATATGTAATAAAAAATAAAAACAATAATAATAATACTAACACCCATCCCTAACCTAATTACTATGAAATATTATGAAAACATAATCTATACAAAACAAGGTATATAAAAGACATATAAAAAAATTGTTAATTCATGACTTCATTATTTCATATTAATACTTTGTCAATAAAATAAATAACCAACCATCCAACCGAATAGCATGTGAAAATACCTAGGAAATTACCTAAAACATTTTTAGCTAAGCAAGCTTTTTAATTTTAATATACTTGCTAAATAATACATGTCATTGATACCTGGGGGGGGGGGGCACAGGAGTTTAGTAACAACTGCCATTTCAATTCATGTTCTTCGAGGTGTAACTTAACAATGTTACTATCTAAATACCTCACGTTCTCATGTGCAGCTACCTGTGTTATGACTCTAAACTTAAAACCATGGCTGTGGTTATCTTTACAGTGCCTAACTAGAGCATTATCCATTTTTTGTTTGCTAATAGCATAGATGTGCTCGTAAATCCTGTCACGCAATCTACGATCGGTCTTACCGACGTAGAAAGCCGGACAGGTACTGCACTGTGCAAGGTATATCACTGACCTGGAATTACAATTGAACTTGCCCTTAGTATAAAAATTGTAGTTCCTAACTCAATTTTTTTTACCTGTTTCAGTATAAATACAGTATCTGCATGCATCACACCTATAGATTCCTACATGCCTATTGAATGTTTTTTTGGTAGTTTCCATCAACTTCTTTAGGTTCTGTCCCTTCCTAAATGTAATAGTCAGAGAATCCCCCAATTTAGCAGAGATCTCCTTATCCACTGAGAAGAGGTGCCAGTATTTTTTAACTACTGACCTAATCTTAATTTTCTAGTAAACAATCTGAAATCAATCTGTTGTTAAGGGACAATTGGTTCAAGCAGCCCGGATGGTTTCTGGTGAAGGTGACTTTCAACAGGAATGTTTAAATCTTAGGAATATGTTCCTTAACAGGGGTTACCCTTTGAAATTTTTGGTTGGTATTATAAATGAAGTCCAGTTAAAAAGGTCCCAAGGTGTATACTAGCCTATTTTGAACAACTGTCCTATAAATGAACCATTTAATATATGCACCTTGATTCCTCCCCTTACAAATGTGGTTAATGAACTAGGGGAAGGAAGGAATCATCAGAACAGGACCTTCTCAATTTCATTTGTTTTTACATACAGCCCTGAGGCTGAGGAGATTAGGTCAATAGTTAAAAATGCTGGCACCTCTTCTCAGTGGATAAGGAGATCTCTGCTAAATTGAGGGACTCTCCGACTATTACATATAGGAAGGGACATAATCTAAAGAAGTTGATGGAAACTACCATAAAAGCATCCAATAGGCACATAGGAATGTATAGGGGTGATGCATGCAGATATTGTATTTATATTGAAACAGGTAAAAAATTTCGAGTAAGGAACTACAATTTTTATACTAAGGGCAAGTTCAATTGTAATTCCAGGTCAGTGGTATACCTTGCACAGTGCAATACCTGTCCGGGTTTCTACATCAGTAAAACCGATCGTAGATTGCATGACAGGATTTACGAGCACATCTATGCTATTAGTAAACAAAAAATGGATAATGCTCTAGCTAGGCACTGTAAAGATAACCACGGCCATGGTTTTAAATTTAGAGTCATAACACAGGTAGCTGCAAATGAGAATGTGAGGTATTTAGATAGTAACATTGTTAAGTTACACCTCGAAGAACATGAATTGAAATGGCAGTTGTTACTAAACTCCTGTGCCCCCCCCAGGTATCAATGAAATTTATTCTTTAGCAAGTATATTAAAATTAAAAAGCTTGCTTAGGTAAAAATGTTTTAGGTAATTGCCTAGGTATTTTCACATGCTATTCGGTTGGATGGTTGGTTATTTATTTTATTGACAGTATTAATATGAAATAATGAAGTCATGAATTAACAATTTTTTATATTATGTCTTTTATAGACCTTGTTTTGTATAGATTATGTTTTCATAATATTGCATAGTAATTAGGTTAGGGATGGGTGTTAGTATTATTATTGTTTTTATTTTTTATTACAAATGCATATATATTTATATTTGTTCTTAGCAAAAGTAATACTTTCTATTGTGTCATGATGTTTGTAAAGTTTTGACGTTTTTAGGTTCATTTTGGTCTTGTTAGCAAAACAATGCAACTGTGAAGTGTAATTTTAAATGAGTGCTATGACCCACTTGTAGGCAATTAATCAATTAACTTTTTATGATATAGAGTGGATTTTTGCTGGGAGGACTGTTTTTGTTCTTGCTCTACATCTGAAGAAGTTTGGATATTTCCCAAACGAAAAGCACTTAATTTTATTTTGTTTTGGTATTAAAGTGAATAACAATGGCTTTTTATATTTATTTCTTCATCGAGCTGAGGGAAGTGTTGGTGCTTGTTCACAGTGTGTTCTTTTCTTTACTTTAAAACCTTGCAAGATAAACACGCTCACAACCCTCAAAAATGTTGGCCACAATTAATAGTCTACTGCATAAGTTCATAGGTTCATAGGTTCATAGATAGGTACTAGGCTATCGGCCCAAGGGCCTACGTAATCCTAGCCAGAAAGGTTCCCTGGCTTATGCCACCCAAGAAAGTTATTTTCCTGTGCCACTGTCGAGCAGAGACACAGAAGTGATCTCCAGGGTGTACTTCCTATTTCCCGTCCATGCACCCAGGAAAATCCACCACTCCTACTCCTGTATTACCAAACAACCATGAAAACACCCCCACAATTTTACAAATTCTTTACCGGAACAGTCCAAGCTCTAGCCAACACCCAAAATAGTACCACCACCCCCACACCAACAGCTACCCCTACCCACCTTAATAGACAAAACATTTCCTCTAGCTTTCCCTGCACCTAGTGCCTAAGTGCCTACAAAAGCTATTGCTAAACTCCTTTAAAAACTTAAACCAACCACATTGGCAGATGATAAACTTCCAGCTGATTTCCTTCAAATATCAGCAGAAGCAATAGCCTACCCCATGTCCATCCTATAAACAGATCAATATCTGAATGTAAAGTACCCAACCTGTGGAAAATATCACATATTATTACACTCCACAAAGGTGGTAACTCCCTTGATCTCAACAATTACGCCCAATCGCAATTCTATCACCTTTATCAAAAATATTAGAGAAAGTAGTTCATTCACAACTAATGCTATACCTACTGAAAAACAACCTACTATCCAAATCTCAGCATGACTTTAGACCATCCCATAGCACCACAACAGCACTACTGTCATTTACCAACATAGTCAATCACCATAGAAACAAGGGACTTTTCGTACTCTCCATATTCTTAGACTTATCTAAAGCCTTTGACATGGTAAACCATAGCATACTTCTCAAAACTCTATCTTCCCTTAACATAAACTCCTCCGCTACATCATGGTTCAATAGCTACTTATCAGGCCATCAACAAGCAGTTCTATGGCAAGACCAATTGTCCTCCCTATTCCCAGTATCCAGAGGAGTGCCTCAGGGATCCATTGTCGGTTCTTTACTATTCATCCTATTTACAAATCAGATAGCTGCTTCCTCACCATAGCCCATACATATTTATAAGCATAGTCTATAGTTATCCCATTTGCGCCACCCTTTCCCTCTGAATAAAACTATGCCTGATATTCCCCTGCAGCTCTGTCACAGTGACTATGAACCAATCTCTGTCAATATCTGCAATTGAAGTAATCCCTGTCAATCTGTTCCTCCAGTTCATCCAGAGTGTTCTGCTGTCAAGCAACTCAGGATTTTGTCGCCTCCTACATGCACTGGGGATCTCTGGGTGATGAATAGGTTCAGGTTTGCATCTATCTGGCTGTGGTACAAGTCTTCTAAGTCTCCCTACTTAGGTTTGAAGATTCCATCCAGTGAGGAATCTGGTGCTGGTTCATCTAGGCTGCAGCATAAGAGTATTTATCTGTTTGGCACTGTTTTTTATGGAGCAATAGTGGCTGCAGACAATAGATTCTGAGTTAGCTCAGTTTTCAGGCATAAGGCATATTTTTTCAGACCCTTTAGGTTTTGGTGAGGAACTTTTGGGGCCTTCTCAAGCTGCAGGTCCTGTCTCAGAGGATACACCTGCAGAATTGTAGGGGCATACATAGGTCTAATGATAGATGGAGTACAGGGGATCATGACCTCCTGCGCTATAGATCTTCAACCTAATCCTGATCAGGATGACTTTTTCTTAAGGTCAAGTGCTCTACTTTAGCAACATGATATGGATGACTGTCAAACACTTGTGGACTGGAATGCTGATGACCCTAAAGGGGTTCTCTGCTTTTTCTGTTGCCAGTGATTCCCATCTATGAGTGTCCTAGGGATAATATCTCTGCTCCCGCTGGCATTTTTTATGCTTAACTTCAGGCCATGGCTCCTGCAGATCCCTTCAAGGCTTCTTCAAGGCCCTGGATCTTATTCATCTCAGAACTCACTGAACTCTGTTGTCTTTCATGAAGTCATTGACTATGTTTGTCAGCCTGCCTTGGACTGCAGGCTTTTTGTCTGAGGTTGTTCCAGGCTTTGAACAAGAGTGGACTCTGGACAAGAGGACTCAGGGACACCACTCTGTGGATGGCTTTGCCACTGACATGGCTCGAGTTCAGCTTGGCCCTGTGGTTCCTGACCACTCTTTGGGTTTTACACCCATCAGAGTATGTAATGGGTTTCATTGTGGCTGATGAGTTTGCCTTGATACCACTGAGGTGATTTCATCTGGGCCTTTGTTCAGCTGAGTTGCCTTGTGAGGATAGCCTTTGGAGGCTGTATCCCTGGCCTTTGCCTCAAGTGTCAGAAAATTTCTTTAAGTTCCAGGATCTTCCTTATTTAAGAGGCAGCTGGATTTGGCTCCAAAGTCTGCAAGCATCTTTGTCAAAGGTCTTGAGTGGGTCTATGTGTCTCTCCAGGGACCGTCAATTATTACTTGTTCCATTGTGCGCCTGGTAATGGGTGGCAGTTTAATAGGCAATCCTATTATGATTAAGGACCACAGCCTGCATGCCCATACCACCAGTCGTATCGGTTCCCGAGTGAAGTGTTAAATGTGAAGACTAACCCGTTAAGATGGACTCATTGAGTGCCTGGCGCCTGAGGCAGTTGGGACCCAAAATTCTCCCCATGGATAGGCTGCCTTAATCCGGAGGATGGATGTTGTGGTTTTGGAGATGTTTGGGGCGCTCTCTCCCTCTGTGGTAGATATATCTCTTTTGGGAGTTCTCTGGAATACATCTCCTTTGTATGTTGGCTTTTGGTGTAGGTTGGTTCAATTTTGGCAATGTTGTTTTGAACTAATTTCATATTTTTTTGTTTCAATTTGAGCTTTTCGATTTTTGCTAGAGAAGGCCTTATTTTTCTTTTTAGGAAGAGTTTATTTTTTCTTTCTCTCAAAATTTTTTCTGTACCTTTCAAGCCTTGGATGATTTTTACAGAGCTCTTAGAAATAAGGTGTTTGTCTTGGATTTTGTTGGATGTCCTCTTATTTTTAGCTTCCTCCTGTTTAGAGCTTGTTTGGTTGTGGGGTCCACCAGTGGCTCTGCTTGCCAGTAGCAGTCCTTTAGAAGTGATTTGTTTGAATGCAGTTGTGTTGGTGGTGCCTGTAGGTGCTGGTAAGTTTACCACTGGTAGATTTCAGCGGTTTGGACCTGCGCTATGACTGGCCCTTGGGCCTTAAACACTGTGGTTTACAGTTTCAGGTACTGCTTTTGTGTGGCTTTTGAGAAGTTTTCAGGGTGGTCTTTTTGTTTCAGGTGAGGCTGATGACGATGTGAGGCCCATTACTCATGATTCCTGATGATCTGAGTTTTCTTTGAGGGGTGGAATGTGAACATGTTGATTCCATGGTTGTGGGATGATGAGAGTATGTTTGTTTTCTGTGAAGATTTGATGGTAGTTGTTCCATTCTTGAGTGTGTTTTTGAACTCTTAGTGTCTTTGTGCTAGATTGTTAGTAGCTTGAGTAGTGGTTCAGTTTATATTCTAGTAGTTTTCCCCAAGTATGATGATGGTGTTTTGGAGATACATTTATCCCTATGTTGTTTTCAGGAAGGCCGTGAGGTTCCAATTGCAGAGCAGGTGTGGCCTATGTGCTAAGCAACCTGATGCAGTCTGTTCGGCTCGGGGTTAATTGCACCTGGTCTCCTCATGCATCAGTGCATGTATTCAAATTCAACTCCAGATGGTGTCCTTCCTTTATTGGGGGGTGTGAACTGTTTCTATGAGGTTTGGGCCATTTTGCTGCCAGAGCGCATGATTGTCCAGCTAACCTGTTAGTGCACAGGTGCTCTGGAATCACTCTTGAATCAGGGCAGGCACACAGCAGGGCTTCATGCATTCTCCATGCTGAGAGCATCATGAGATCTTTTGAGTTTTTCTTTTTTTGGTAGGCTTTTAGTTTTTTAGGTTTTAGTGGCTTCCTTTGAATAGAAGCAAGAGCCTTTGCCAATAAAGGCCTTGTATAAAAAGCCTAGGGGGGGTGGCAAGAGCCCCAGCCACTATCCGGAAGTCAGGCTGAGCCCCATTGTCCAGCATGTCATCCCAGGCAGACAGACACTATGTCATTTTTGGCAGACAATTCAGAATTTTCATCAATGACACCAGAATTTAAGACTATCATGTAGCATTACTGCATAAGGTAGGTGAAGGTAGATCATGAAGGGTGAATGTAGGATACCTGCCAGTCCAGGGTCATACAGTCCTGGGCTACATAATAGTTCATGAGCTCCACGTTGTTGATTCATGTGTCGGACGTGGTAGGACGCGCTGGAGTGCTGACACCAGGTGCTTATGAGACTGTGAGAGACCTGACGCTGGATGCTATGTGGCGGAGCGCTTCTGGCGGCCTGCGGGATCTCAGTGACTTGATTTTTACTGTGAGTATCTCTCTTTATCAGTGTGTCTGACTATGGAATCACTAATGACAACGATACACTGTTACTTGACTTGTGACTGTCTGTGTTGTGTGTGTTGTGCATGTGTTGGGTCATGGCGTGTGTTTGTGTTTTGGTTGGTGGTTTTTGTTTCTCTGCTGTTTTGCAAATTTCCTCAGCTGTTGAGTGTTTTTTTGTGCGTTTGTATGATGTATAGTTGTGATTTGTGTGATGGTGTGGTACCATGTGTGATGTGGTATGTGTTGTGTGGGGGTCTCCTCCTGTCTGGTCTTGTCTTGCCCTCCTTGAGAGTTGAGAGCATAGCTTTTAGTGGAGCTCAGCATTATGGTTGTGTCAGTGTGTTTAGGAGAAGATGAGGATTGTGTAGATTACATGTCTGCATACAGGATTGTTCTCATCTAGGTTCACTTTTCCAGTTGGAGAGGAGAGGCTACTACTAACTAACACATACTATAAGTAGTAGAGTAGATAAATTTCACTTCAACGGGGAAGGAAGTGTTTTAGGCTGGTGGGGTACTATCTATAATAAGAGTGCTTTATCAAGGTGCAAGTACTGTAGGAGTAAGTGCTAGGCTTTACTGCCTCAGTAGTGCAATATGCAGATGACAACACCATTATATGTGCTGCCCCCACCTTAAATGAACTTCAGACCTTGACGCAAAATAATGTTGCTTTAGCTGAAGCATGGTACACTAACATCAAACTTATTCTTAATCCAAAAAAACTAAACTAATTCTCTTCGGCCCTGGTAGATCTCCTCCTCTAAACAAAGATTTCACCATAAACTCCAAAGATAACATCATAATCACCCCAACAACACACACAAAACTACAAGGCATAGTAATTGATAACAGTCTTAAATTTGACATACACATAACCCAAACAATCAAGAAAGTAAACAAAAACTTGGTCTCCTTTACAGGAACAAACAGTTCATGACCAATCATACCAAAACCACTATTGCAAGGACTCACCTCTTATCCATCCTCCTTTATGCCTCCTCTATCTTCGCCACACTGAACTTAACAAAGTGGAATCATGTTACAACAAGATTGCCAAGTTTGCTACTGATGCCTCTCACAGATCCCATCACTGTCTTTCCATCAAGCAGCTCAGTTGGCTTGAGCTGCCCCAACTACTGCTACTTAATCAGCTCTCAATCGCACACAAGCTTTACTACCTCCCTGACAAAGCCCCAGCACTACAATATCTAATTCAGCCCTACACCACCACCAGAACCTTACGATCCACTAACCAAAATATTTTAAATGTCATCAAACACAAAAATGATGCCAGTAAATCTCTCTTTGCCTGCACTATAGCCAGAATCTGGAACTCACTCCCAAACCATTTAACTTCTACAACATCTGCTTTCTAATTTAAAAAAACTTCTCAAAACCCACAATTCAAACAACTGGCTTTTCTCATGCAACTCCCCTGGTTAATCCATGCCACTGCACTGTTGAAGGATTCTGCTAAGGACCACCTGTTTGCTCCTCTTTCCTCCTGAATACTTATTCTAATCAATCATATGTACTTTTCAGAACTAATACCTATCTTAGTACACACAAACATGCAAAAAAAAATCTTGTACTTTTTCAAACTTAATGGACTGTATATATTCCTTACAACAAGAAATTGTTAATATCTGCTCAATCTATGCTAAAATGTATTCATATGTGTATGCCCAAATTATTTCTTATGTAATGTATTGTTAACTGGAGCTTTTCTCCCTGGGCATCCGCTGAAAATGGACCTGTGTCTAGTCGAATTTTCCCGGTAATCAAATGTAAAATAAAATAAAGTAAAAATGTAACAGGATTTATCAAAATGTGCTGGCATCACTGTTAAATAGCTGATGTTAATGGAATGTTACAGCTTATGTATATATTCGTAGTAATTCAATGAATGACTGAGTTATTCACAACAACTCTCAAATTATAAATTAATATCACTAAGTGTAAAATGCTTTGCAAAAAGAATGCTGTGGGTATATGTCATCAGTATAACAGTTTAAGATATATGTGACCCCTTCAAGACTTGAACACACAGCATACAAATTGCAGACATGGTGACTTGCATCTTTACAGGATGAGCTAATGCTCAGCATATGCTGCTCTCAAGCAAACAAGTACTGTTTATTTATTTATTTGACATTTGTTAACCAGGTTAGTCCAACTGAGCCGGTAGCCCATTTTCAGTGGAGACCAGAGGAGAAAAGCTCCAAAAAAAATTCATAAGCACACAGAGGTATAATAACATACATTCAGAGTTTTACATAGTAGTACATAGTGAAATAATGAAATATGGAAATTACAGTAGTACAAAAAGGACTGAGCACTCAAATTGCATTTAAGGGAAAAACAAAAACATACATTTTACACATGTGAGAAAGTGGCATCTTAGACAGTTAACAGTAAAAATTTACAACTGAGTCTGCGTCAGTATAGGTACTAGGTGGGGAGAGTAGAAGACCAAGTTAAGAGTTTCAGTAAACAAGAAGAAATGTGATAACTATGCAAGAATACTATAGTTTAATGCAGAAAATAATGCTGTTGAGAGAAGTAGTCGAAACTTAGATGTGACATTGCCTCATATAGTAAGAAATACTTGCAAGCGAGAAATAGGATACTGTACAAGTGCAGGGTAGGAAAAATATTGGAAATGATTACAGTTTGAAAGAAAAACAAAAGTAGTGGATAATGAGATGTGTCAGTAATTTGTATGATATTGAATACTTATAAAGGGAGATAAGGGGAAAAAAGAATTATAGTGTGGATGTAAAAGTGGGCGTGGTCTTAGGGGACAGGTGTGAGGTAGGCTAGGAAGGGGTGGGAGGGTTTAAGTAGGTTCGTGGCAAGGGCAGATCCATGAGGTCAAGAGGAATAATTTTAATTGCTTTTTGAATTAAGTATTGTTTAGGGTGTTTCTGATATGATGAGGGAGTTTGTTCCAGGCTAGGGACGCATTATGGTTATAGGGAAGTTTATCTATGTTTCTGTTTGGTTAATGTATGACTAGAAGTTGTTGGTCAGAGCTTCTGAGTGGTCTGGTGGGGGTGTAGAAAAACACTAGAGAAGAGAGGGAGGAACAGGCATTAGGTTTGTATAAGGATGGAATGCGTGATTTGTAGTTATGATATGAGAGGTTGGTTGGAGAGTTATAGCCATTTCAGTTGTTTTAAGGCAATGCAATTGTGAGTTTTGTAAAGTTGATTTGTTGCAAATCTGGTGATTTTATTGTAAGTTTGTTCAAGTTGTGAGATTAATGAGGATTGTAGGTTTGAGAGGATGGGTGCAGCATAAAGAAGGCCTGATAGTAGGAATGCTCTAGCTAGGGATAGTTTGGCATCAGGAGTTAGATATTTTGTTGCGATACAATAACCCTAATTTTTGTTGTGTCTTTTTGATTGACAGGTGAATATGCTGGTCAAATTTTAGCTGATCATCAGTAATGGTGCGAGGAGTTTTGTATAAGGGTCTGCTTTGATGATGGTGTTGTCTAGTGAGTGGATAAAGAAGGAGGATTTATGTTGTGAGAGTGAGTTAGGTAGGAAGGGAAAGAGTTTAGTTTTCTAAGGGTTTTCATTAAGCAAGTTTTAGATGGAGTAGAAGGTGTTTTGTACAAGGGAAAGAAGATCAGACATATTATTGGAGGATGTAATGACGGGTGAGTCATCTGCTTATTGGATAAGGGTAGAGTGGTAGCAAGAGAAGTGGAGATTGTTGGTGAAGATATTAAATAGTAGGGGGCCTAGGATAGAGCCCTGGGGGACTTCTGTTTTTATAGGTAAGAAAGGTGAGCAGGAAGTGAGCCATTGGACTGATTGAAGTCTATTAGAGAGGTAGCTGGAGAACCACTGCACAGTGGAAGAAGAGAGGTTAAGTTCAGCTAGTTTTGGTAGTAGTTTATAGTGTGACACAGTATCAAATGCTTTGGATACATCAAGGAAGAGACAGGATGCAGTTGTTTTTCTTTCGGCTTTTCCCAGTTAGGGGTCGCCACAGCGAAACTCCGGTCCGCTAATGATTGGCAGTAGATTTCTACGGTGCTGAGGTGCCAGCTCGACGTCCAAACTTCCACAAAGGCATGCCCATTCACACATGTCTCTCGACCGCTACTCAACCGCGGGGAGGACATGCAGACTCCACACTGCTCATTAAACACCGTTGTTCAGCAACTGATGTTGTTAGGCTGTTATGGGTAATGGCATTATTCCTTGAAAACCTAGAGCAGTGTGTTGTTACCATGTACAACATAAAATGTAATATAAACTATTGCAATATGGTTCTTTAAAAAATATTATGGGCAAAGTTAACCAAGGTAAAATGCCTTCCGATGTGGATTTGAACCCAGAACATGCCAACATGCAGACATACTGGCCAGTTGTTTTACAGGCAGAGATGAATTGTTCTAGACTTTCATTGTAGATAACAGCTACTGCAGCTGTTTGTTAGAAATCCTGCCACGAATTGGCAGAATACAGAAAATGCATGCAATTGTGCACTTTTGATAGTGAGGACATACCAGCTATCAACACAAATGTAACCAAATATTTTTAACTAATGTTACAGACATTCAATTGTACATAATTTAAAATTGTCTGTGTATTTGTGTAGGAAGGATGATGTAAGTTAAC
Source organism: Protopterus annectens (assembly GCF_019279795.1). NCBI lineage: Eukaryota > Metazoa > Chordata > Ceratodontiformes > Protopteridae > Protopterus > Protopterus annectens. Next base: position 1,030,313,779 of record NC_056730.1, read on the forward strand.
ACTTGTATGTCTTCCACCTTGTAACAGTCCAATAGATGATAACAGTGAGACTATAATAGAAAAATATAAAATGGTCAGTCATCCATGGCCTAGGCACTATAGGCATCAGTCATGCATGAGGACAGTGGCTATGTGAAATTATGCAGTTAGATGTAGTAAAACATATGCACATCTTCAAAGGACATAGTTATGGTTATTATTTAATAAGACAACATGGGAATCAAACCCACAGTCAAGAGGGCAGTAATTACAAAGTTCAGCAAATTATCCACACAAGCTAATTCCCACAACAGCTACCACATGGTCAAATAGTTGAAATAGTTGGATTATAACAGAACATTATGAAATGTACAGTCATCTGTGGCCAAGGCATTATAGACATCAGTAATAGATGAGGACAGTGTCTATGTGAAATTATCAATTTAAATGTTGTGAAACAAATGTACAACTTGAAAGGTCATAGTTACTGTTATTAATTAATTGTTAGATAAAATAATGAGATGGGTATTGAACCCATAGTCAGGAGGACAGTGAGCACAAATTCTAATGAATTATCCCCACAAGCTAATTCAAAGACAAATTAAATGTGTTTATAACAAAATGTATATGATATATATGGGTCAAATAAATATCTGTAAAATCCATAGGAATACTAAGAAATGCATAGAATATTGATACTTAGTGTATGGATCTACAGGTTGTTTCCGCATTTTGTTGATCCTCTTTTGAAGCTTGGCTGCATCCCTCCAATGTAAGCTATCATAGAGGTGATGAACCTGCACTCCAGTGCCAAAGATCACCATCCTTCACTGGTGCTCCATTGCGATCCGGTTCCATGTGTCGATCATAGTGATGTTCCTCAGCCTGTCTTTCATCTTCTGCTGCAATCCATTATAGACCATCTACATCTGGGTCATCTTCTCCTTGGTCCAGCTGTGCTCACTAACCTGTCACCATTATGATTTGCAAGTCTTTCAAATCTGAAAAACAGAAACACAGAGAAATGCTCTCTGAGGTACTACTCAGTTCATAGTTAGCAATGGAGTGATCAGTAAATATTTCAAAATCAATATTTGAAAGTGGCCCTGATGTCATGTTCTAAGATTATTAGAAGATAACAGGCAAGTGCTTCACACAGTACCATTTGTCAGCACCTACTGGGTGTTCACATGGGACACCTTTTTTTCGGTGTAGAAAAGCGTTTTATATGGATGTGCATGAATGGGATTGAAAATCTGAATTTTAAGTAACCTCATTAATTATGTATGGTGTAAATAACACTTAAAGCTGTGTGAACACAAGGTGCACTTTGATTATGTGAGTATGAATATGAGGTACATTGGCAACTGGTGGAATTTCTGCAGTGGTAATTAGTATATCTGTTAAAATCAATCATTTCTAAAGGTACATGTTTAAAGTCATGGTTAATACATATGTTAACTTTGACAGAAGTTGTCATGGTTTCCTAGAATGGTGTTGTTTTAAAATGTATGCCTACAGGTGTTGCTCTTCTAAATTGTTTAATTCAGTCTTATATGCAGTTGTATAAATAGACTTCCAGTGCAAAAGATAACATTATATGGAGGAGGATTTTCAGATCATCTGCAATTTTTACTGGCAACGCCTTGCACTCTGTGGTCTACCTACAGAAACCTACAGATTACAACAGTATCTGTATCTAGTATGTGATGTTGATGTTATGAATATTTATTAAGTCATGACTCCTAAAACAGTGTTAAACCATATTCTTATGCTGTTACAGATATTTTTTTCAATCATGCTTCATAACAAAGGTGTTATCAATTTACTATGGATCTGTACAACCTATGGATCCAAAGGTATACTGTAATTTTACGTAAGTTATTTAAGTGTTAAGTGCTTTAGTATTATAACATGAAATGCACACAGACTGTGGTGGCACGATGCTGTTGTCTTTGGAAATGTATTCAACATATATGTAATGGTAGGAGTTCTAGTCCCAGTCATGAAGTATACAGATAGAATAAGTTATATTGTCTATACATATGTTGTATGACACCATTGTCAATGCTTTTCACATGTCATGTCAGTATTTTTCATAGATAGTCTTAAACAGATGTTTGCATTGCATATGAATGCATACTGCTTATTTTGACATATGCTGTTCATTGACTCAGATGCATAAAGGGGCTCATCCATGACTCTTATCATGTGTGTATCAATGTTATCCAGATGACTCACTGTCCTAGGAGTGACAACTTTCTCCTCAGGAAAATGACATCATCATTGATGCTCTCTGCCACCATGGAAGGAGACTACTAGGCTACTCAGGGGATACTGTGTGGAGAAATTCATATGGATGGACCTCACCAACATGATCAATGCTGTTGGAGGACACAACCATTCCTATGAGGCCTGTAGACATCACTGATCGGGCATGATTCTTCATGCAGCCGACAGAGTTTCACACTATGAGAGGTCAAGGGATGTCACCAGTTATGGACCACCACTGACCTCTCTGATGGCATCACAATCTTTTTGGCCTCACTACACGGAGCAAGAGAGTAGTGATGAATTCCTGCTGGTGGGATTGAAGTAGATGTTTCAAGACTGACATGTATGTATCCATGTTCATTGTAGAGTGAGTTGTTTGACAATCGCTGCACATTGCTTAAGTATGCACTTTCATGTAATCCTGAATTTGATTTACAGCAGCAGAGTTGAGCCATGAACAAACGTCGACACAAAGTAAGGATGATGAACATAAGAAAAATTCCATGTATTGGTAAATCTGAGTTACAGACAGAGCAGAGCAAACTGCAGTTGTAATGTTTATTGCCTTAATATTCACAGGTCCATCTACTTTGGGCCTACAGCAGGGAGCAGCAGGAGATGTCTCTATACTGTTGCTGTGCAGGCTACCTTGTTAGTGCCCACACCTCATGTAATGGCACTGATGGTTACTGATACATTGTTTTTTCCATAACCTTGAACACTACAGGTACAGCCAGTGGAGCAGTAAGCCATGCACTATAAAGTAAAGAAAGGTCAAGTATGTTACAGTGACACTGTCAGAGTTTTCAACAATGTTTAGCACAAATGATGACTGAAATCTTTATAAATATTTGTCATTACAGGCCCTTCTAGTGTACAGTTGCAATGTACATCACATGAGTATTTGCAGCCCATATTACTGTATTGGATCTGTGATGTCAGTGTTAGTTTTGAGAACTACATGACTCTACTGTCTTTCTGTTTACTTTCCAATCCAGGATCCAAGGAGTCCTCAAATGCACATATGAGTGGTATGTGTATGTCACACATTCAGTCTTTTTCATTGTGTTCACCTAGTACTCATTGTGAATTATGTCTTTTTCCCCCACACTAGTTGAACTTCAGTGCAGTTTATCAACAATCTTACTTACTTACTCATCTACTAATGGAGTCCAGAGAATGTCTACTCTCTGCACAATCAAAACACCACCTCCAAGAAGCATAAAGGCTACATTATACCAGTGATAAGAACCATTTGTCTCAAATGAGAGAGCAATTTGATTCTATCAAAAAACATTGGCTCTGCCCATTGAAGTTACAGTGCAATATTACTAGGCTCCATCACTGGAAAGGAATGAAAACCAATACCAGTTACTTAGGAACACACACCTTTTGCCACAGACTGTGTAACTACCACACTTACTCACAACAACAACCCATGAGTGTTTGCCAGGTGTGTTGCTATGTTTTTATGCTTCACATATGTCATGCATGTTGGCCATGTTAATAGATTATGTATTTATGGTATGTAAATCCTGGAAAACATACATACATTAGACTGCAAGTTAAATCAGTGTTATTTGTAACAGTGCAGTGAAATATATATGCCAAGTGTATTTTATATTCATCATGCGCAGTAGGCACATTGTCCTGATCTGTGCCTATGTATCTTATAGCACATCAAGTGCTTTTATTATCCAGCAGCCTCATCTTGCAACCATCATGATGTTCATGTCTCAACAAGGTAGTATGGCCCCTGGCACAGACGAGATTGATTTTTTTGGAGAGACCATCCATGTAGTTGACATGGATGTTGCACCAGATGTATCCTTAGATGTGAAGGCCCAATTGCTTACAGAGTCACAGGATGATGACACAATGGAAATTAAAAAGGGTGAGACCATTGATCAGCTTTCCATGAATGGTATTACTGCTGTTGATTGATCCACACAACAACCAGATGCAGGGCATCACTGTAGATATAGGAGAGCAGATGAACATGGCCAACTGTCAAAGGGTGTGTGCCTACTGCTGCAGGCAAATGAACAGGTACAGCTATGCCATCGTTCAGATGTTCATGCACTTGCCTGTGCCACAGATCATGTGGCATACCAAATACATGTCATGTATGAAGAACAAGAGCACAGACACTGTGAGATTATGGCTACATTGGCTGCTTAGAATG